>NC_086235.1:3730000-4030000 GCF_036321145.2 Pelmatolapia mariae | reverse complement strand
GAACCCCTCAAAAGCAACAGAGTGATAAAAAACACTCCCACTCTTACAGATGCTGAACTCTGTTTCTGATCTGTGTTTTCCAGGAACATAATGACTGGGGTTAACAGTGACCGGGATGGCGTCATCACCTATGAAGATTTAGACCCCAGAGGGTTAATTAAATACAAGAATTCTTTCAGCAGATTTAGTTGTTTTTGACATTGGAGTTGTTTAAGTTTAAAGATAATGAATAAAGGCTGACAAGGACAAAAAAAATCTGTGGATGGGGAGATTAAGGAAGTTATTCTTGCAGTATTACTTTTCCATCTGTCCATCAGCTTACTGAAACAGGGAGGCATCCATGGACATGCTGCCAGTCCATCTCAGGGACACAACACACATGCTCAAATGCACAGCAGCAGCCAATCAAAATCATCCTTTAAATTAAGGCGCTTGGTCTTTAATTGTGTGTGTGTCTGTGTGTGTGCTTACTATCTGGGAAACAGTTGTCAGGGTCCATCGCCTCTTCAGCCATCTCTGAGTACTCATCCTCTTCCTCTCCAGGCTTCCTCAGGTCCACTGTGCTGCCCTCTGATAGGCTGATGTCGTCTTTCGGCTGAATAAAACAAAAACAAACAACCAGTCATGGACTCGTCACCTTCACCACATCGACCTGCGACTGGTTAACATCACCTGCTTACGGTTAAAATGAATAAACAAAGAATGAATAAATAAATAAAGAAGAATAGAAGACGACTGCACAGATTAGGTGAAGGTGGGTTGGAAAGCAGCTTGCAGATGCAACAACTACTGTAGGAAGGTTAAAGACATTTATGTAACCTGCCCTATACTGGAGCTACCACTTGAATGCATGCAGAAGGGTACCAGCTAACAGGATTGAGCTTAACTCTGCGTCTTGCCTGAACTAATGTTATTTAATGCTAACAGTCAGTTTAGCTCTGAGTGAAAGTATTCATTGGTGCCAATCATAACCCTAATGTGAGCAATCAATACATGTCAGCTTTTTTTTAAATTATTCTTCTATTTTGTATTTATGAAAAAAAAAATCATTCTGACTGACAGAGCTTGGGCACTGATATAAAAAAGAGCTCAGAGTGTTTAAGCCAAACCACTAAAGGCTAATCAGTCTGAACATGCTGCCAGCCGATAGGTCAAAAAGTGAGGTTTTTCAGTTGCTATTTAAAATTTTCTCATTAACAGTATAAAAATGGCTGTAGTGGTTAGAATGGACCTGTTATGAAGAGTCAAGCTGAGTGTTTTCACTTTGACAACTGAGGGGAGGAACAGATTTTGAAACCACACACAATCCTGGTTACTGCTCCTTCTGACTCTTAGATTGACTTTAATTAACAAAACTGAGTTAATGTTGTATTAATTATGACTCAAAACTAGTGACTGAACCCATCAATCCAGTAGGAGTTCCCCTACTGAAGGAACGGGAAAAGAAAGATGAGACTTCTACAGATCGCCCCCTGGTGGCCATTAAAGAAGGTTAAAGGTACTTCCACGCTGGCTCAGTGTTGTCATGCTTGTGAACAGAGGCATGCGCCAAAATCAATCGCTTTTCTAATCATATTCCAGCCCTGAAGCTGGATCAGATCTATCATTAACTATAAATACTTACAGGGGTGTGCTGATGTCACAGTTAATGCTAACAGTGACCACCGCAACAACCATAACCACAACATAACACAACAAATACACTGTAACAGATTTAACCTCATAAAAAAAGAAAAACTCTAGTGTGTAAATGATTTACGCAAGTCACCTAACTTTTAATCAAAAGCAAAGTCCTTGAAACCAGTGCTGACTATCAGCAGCCTCTTATTCTTATTCTCTGTTGTTATGTCCACCTATCCATCCACCCAAACCTCCTCCCTGCCTTTAAGGCTTTTAAATAACTCCACTTTAGCTCCAACTGGTGTTGTCATTTCTCTGTAATAAAGGAACACATTTCAGAGTGTGTTTTTAATAGTCCCTGGGCAACAATGGAGCTCTAACACACACACACACACACGCTTGACATTTTCATTTGTTGACAATAAGAAATCACATCTCCAAATTTATCCGTAAAGTAAGGCTTCCTATTACTGCTCGCATCTGAATTTGTTTTACTATGAGCGCTGTTCAAGCTGTTTGTATGTATTTGTACGTTTTTTGTTTGTGCGATTGTCACTTTGCTGCAGTCGAGGCTGAATGAGTCAGATTTAATGTTACGTAACTGACAGGAATCCTGGCTGAGAAAACAGAGAGACGCCACCTTCCAAACCTTCCCTCCCACCGCTAGGAAAACTGCCGTCTGTTCGCTTTGACTCAAAGATCTGGGCAAAACTAGACGTTAGGAAATCCCCCCCCCACCCCCACCTCTCACGTCCCCCCCTCATCCCAGCTGACTTCAAAGGTCCCTGTTTGCTAAGCATCATGGGAGTTTAACTCTACAAAGGGACGAGGGAGATAGAGGGATAGGAAACAGGTTTTCTGCTGAGGACTGAGGAAGGAAATTTGGCAAGTTTTGTTGACTGTCAGGACAAAAGACACAGCAGGGGTGTGAGTGTGTGTTTGTGTGTGTGTGAGTGTGTGTTTGTGTGTGTGTGTGTGTGGACAGGTGAGCTAACTACCTGTGTCAACAGCTAACTCATGAATACATTCAGAGTCTGGGAACAGAAAGCAGCCACTGTGACGAATGCCAGCCTTGGACACACACACACGCATGCAAAGGTGAAACCAAACAGACGTGAATACACGGCTAATCTCTGACAGACACACACATACACGTGAAGAGACGCACACATAAAGTGGATAATATAACACTCACACACACATGCAGCAGCCTTGGGCCAAAACCTCCTGACGGTTGACGTCTATAATGAGCGGTTTAAATGTATTTCTAGTCATAAGCTGTTTCTATTGTGGAGCCAGAGAGGAGCAGCAGGCAGCGAAACACATTCACAAACATTAGAGTCACGTGTAATCTGATTACTGTAAACCAAGTAAGAGAACAAGCACATAAAAAACAAAAATTACAATTAATGAAAAGCGTCTGTGCTTTGAGTGCATCAGCAGGTTTATTTAACACGTCTTCACTCAGTAGAAAAAGCTTTCTGTAATTCATCACTGACATCTGCTGATTTGAAAGATTCTGATGATGTTCTTTTAAGGAAGACACAAGTGAACAAAGACCACAGATAGCAGCTTTGTCTTTTGTTTTTGTCCACTTTATTAATTTAATGACAACGAAAAGTGAAGCTGACGTGGAAATAACTTAAAGCTGCATTCTTCTAGTGGCCAACAGGGGGCGACTCCTCTGGCTGCAGAAAGGCTTCCTGTGATGGTTCTCTTCTTATTTGTCCTTCTGTATTTTGTTGTAGTCTG
The DNA here is from genome assembly GCF_036321145.2 of Pelmatolapia mariae. Taxonomy (NCBI): domain Eukaryota; kingdom Metazoa; phylum Chordata; class Actinopteri; order Cichliformes; family Cichlidae; genus Pelmatolapia; species Pelmatolapia mariae. Next base: position 4,026,628 of record NC_086235.1, on the reverse strand, counting down.
CTCTCTGTGTTCTGGATTATTTCGTGTTTCTGTATGAGCTCTTCATATTTGTTAGCGTTAGTCCTGGGATACTCAATTAAATTTAAGGAGGCCCAGTTAGAGAAATGTCCTCAAACAAAGGTCCAGAATATCATAAAGTTTGCCATGCACTACAATTCAGTGCAAAATATTTTGAAGTATTTTATCTAATCAACAACTGGCTGTCGAGTAAAAGAAAGAAAGCATTTCAAGAATGTTTATTATGAATTTTCAAAATGACGTGGGGCGTACTCTAATAATAATTAAATATTAATAAAAAGTTATTTTCTTGTCAGTTAAATATTGTTTGCAAACAAAAGGAAAACAGCTTTTGAAAATGTCTTTGAAAAAAGTGCGTGATTTAAAATAATGTTTGAGTTTCCTCAAAGCTGCATTTGTGTGACTGACTTCTTCAGACTTCTGTGTCTGGTCTCCTCACCGAGTTTCCTGTGTTCACAGTCATTCTGAATCAATAATTTAACTGTTTCAGGTCTGTGATATTAGTTCTCAAACTTATGCTCCTTATTAGAATCAGAATTAGGATAACCCAGGGTTTGCTCATCACCGGCTGACTCGGTCCGGCACTGCCGGTGGTTTCTAGATACCAAGACGGCGACAGAGAAAACACTCGGGGGTTCCACTTACAGTTTATGGGTCAAAATTTAATATTTTGCAGCTCAAAATAAGCAAACGGCTGATTTCTTATCTTAAACTCAACAAGACGGCAGCCCAAACACTAAAGCTTCCAAAGGCAGAAATCTGAAACCGATGGTGATGTCACAGAGGCGTAATCCATCTTTTATTTACAGTCTATGCATCTGAAACCCTCTGAATAGACAATAAATTGAAAATCCACAACAATGGAGTGTTTAGATGTTTGTTCAGCAGGTAGCTGCCATAGTGACAGACATTTCATTCATTCATCAGCAAAGCCAAGCGTGTCGCATTGTTCGTCTTCACTAGGCAGGAGGAATGGCGTGTCCACTACTAACGAGGACCAACACAACATTTTTTGTTCCCTGCAGTCTGCCCTTTTGTTTGTTTCAATCTAACAAATGTAGACATAAGATATATTTCATATTTACACAAGGCTGAGAGAGAGACAGAGAGAGGGAAACAAGCGAGAAGGCAGCAGAGATGGATGCAGGCAGAAGTGCAGACTCTTAAATTTAGTCAGATGAGCAGCTCCAAGTGGAGAAACATCTTCTGCAGCACAAAATAATGACATCACACATGCAGAAAACAGCTGAGCGAGCAGGTCAAGAAACACACGGCGTGTTGGCCGGTCAGGGTGAACGTGGACAGACGGCAGGAAGGTTTATGCTTCACAGAGGAGGCAGACCATGCCGGCAGTGTTACAGTTCAATGTATTCAATTTAATCAGTTCACTTCAGTTTTATTTGTACAGCACCAGATCACAACAACAGCTGCCTCAAGGTGCTTTATATTGTGAGGTAAACACAACGGAAAATACAGACAACTCTTGGCAAAGGTGAGAAGAAAAAAACGTTTTTTACAGAGAAAGCTTTGAAAAATGACTGCATGTTTCGTGCTGCTCATGTAGCTGCCATAGAAGCTTCTGGAGCTTTATTAAAATGACATTTCCACCAGTCACTGACAGCAAACTGCAACATAATTCACCTTCTTTAGATGTATGGCAGTACGGGACCCAAACGAAGCTAACTCCAGTGTTATATACACTGATTTAATGTGGGGATCATGTCACATGATCGCCTGGGTTCCTGTGTCTTTACATCAACAGCAGAAGTTTGAAAATGTAGGAGTTAAAGCTGATCTTTGCTTCTTTAGATGAAACCGTATGTCCTGTGCTGGTCCTGTGGGTGAGGATGCCTTTCTGTGTTTCTCTGAAGTAACTCTGCAGAGCTGCAGCTCGAGAGCTCATCGACATCCAATCCGGGAGGTTTTGATGTCGGCCATTTCATAACAGACAGGAGAAATCAAAGCCAGGCCGCCGCGTCCATTTCCCACCACCTGTCTCTGCAGACAGCACCTGGACATCTGCCGGCGGGGATCCTGAACTATACCGGGGTCAGAGGTCACCAGCTTGAGACTGTGGTAGCAGTCAGGGTCACAGTGAGTTTTACTAGCTGACATTTAAGAGCGCGCGCGCACACACACGCGTGCACACACTCAAACAGCTGTGAGGACAGGGTACACCTGGCACAAACAGAGGAAAGTCACACACATGCTCAGCTGTTTCTAAAGGGACATTCATGCCTGTAAGAGCCAACAACCAGCTTCAGTCCACTCGTGCTTTTCCTTGTGTTGCTTATTTGTCTCCTGCTTCACTGGTGGATGTTCATACCAAACATGGCCAAAGCTTCAAAAAAATGACATCAGTGCACTGAAAAGCAATCAGCAAGCAATCTTTTTTCTGCTTTCTGCTCTATATGATGTCACAAAGACAGGACATCCTTAATATGGTCGTCTCAGACACAGAGCTCCGCCCACCTGCAGTTCAAACCCTCTTTGTGGGTACAGTGGAAGAACTGAGGGGCTGCATCAAAGCCCAGTATGAGATCAGTGTGAACTGTGCGAAGCTGCTGTAGTAAAGTCTCAGAGTAAAAACACGGAGCTGGAAATGAGCAGAACGACTCCGCTTAAATCTAAAGTCTGACTCCAGCGTTTGCCTCACAGGCGTCCTGAGAAAAGGCTGCAGTGATGCTGCAGGGATTCGCTGCCTTCTTTGGAGGGAACAGAAAAGCTGGGCACAAACTCCTGTTTCAAAGCAAGAAACCCGACGTAGTGTATTCTTGAAATGTTTTGCACCATTTGAATTATGAAGCTTTTAAACAAGAGCAATTTTGACATTAGAGTCATTGGGAGGTCGAGAGGTGTTATAAAAGGAGCCAGAATGCTTTACAGCAGATGATTATGAAGCTTCATGATGGTATCCAGGCTGCAGCCGCTGCGTACCTGAAGCACCGAGCTTAGAAAAGACAAGCAAACAATAAATCACAGGAGCTTTTATTTGGCGAGAACAATGCCGTCTTAATAACACTCTTAAATTATTTAAAACTTTCCCATCCAGTCGGAGCAAAAGGATCTAAAGGTCAACAGCCAATGACTGCCACTTTGGTGACCTTTGACCTTAGCTGTTGACCGTGGGCACGACGACCAGCTGATTCCAAGCTTTTACAAGACAGTAAAAAACCACATTCAGTGATTTATAACACCATTAAAGGCTCGGTCAGCTATTTAATCATTACATAACCAAACCAAGGGTCTATTAAAACTGGAGTGCCGGAGCGGCTTAACAGCTTCTATTTACAGTGAGCTGTTTGTGTACTGGAAATAAATTACATACAACTGCGCTTGCGGGAGCGGGGAGATGGGCCGAGAGATATAGAGAGTAGCAGAGGAGAGAGAGAGGACGACAGCAGAGGGGAAAAAACAAGGAATTACAGCTGGAAGAGAGGAGGACGTAACAAGAGGGAGATGAATGGCTGCGGTGGCTTTGTTAGCTTCACTACGACTGATCAGCTGTCGCAGCTGCACATTTAAAATAAAGAATTTTGGCCTTTATTTGGTTACATAACAGACTCTATACAATTATTGATATTCGAGGCTGGCTAAAGAGTGAGTGAAAGTGATAATAAATAATAGTTAAAAATCATAAAATGGTAACCCCACTTGCAAGTCAAACCCTCGTCTCCTGAGTGGAAGTCTGTGGACTGCGAGTGTCTCACCACACACCAGAAAACACGTTTCTGTCAAACTAATGAACATCATGAGTGCCTACATCAGCCCGTCCCAAACTTTAACCTTAACTCTGAATCATCGAGAAACGGGCCAGAACAATCTGCAGCTAATCTCTACTCTTCTGCTAAAGCTGAACATGAAAGACGCCACTTTGACTGTAAAGACAGAGACACACCCTGAAAGACCCACAGAGGGAGAGTGTGCTATAAGTAAACCCAGGCTCAGTGTTAATATGGAGGTGTTAGGTGGGGATTGAGGTCGGCGTTAAAGCAAAACAAACAGATATCAGCCACCTGCAACCCGAGCTCTGAGTGACAGACTGCTACGCAACTGATACCGCCGATCACGCTGTCTCCATCCCCGGCTTAACTTTACTGCTCTCAGCGAGGTTCCGTCATATCTGTCTGACTTTTACCTTAAATATCGCAGTCAGAACACACAACATGGTTATGATAGTTGTCCTCCTTTAAATGTATTGTGTGAATCATAAAAGTCAAGTCAAAGTTGAGCCAACATGCTACGTCATGGCTGAGCAGGGATTGGAACCATCGGGGAAAACGTTCATTAGTTTTAGTCTCTACAAGCTTCATTGTTGGGTTTAAGAAAACATGTGAGTTTGGGGTAATAGCATCAGCTCTGTATGGTGACAGATGACCCACAACCGGCACTTAGATGTGAGACCAACAATGCATATGTGACTGATTTGTAACTTCCAAAAAAGAATCCCTGTGTGGGTCACCTGCCAATAAGAGGCAATACACAGTCAGATGCGTTAGGAACCATCTAAAAAGGTACAGAACAGTGTTTTTATAGAGTCTAAAGTTGGACAGGACTGACTCATTCTTAGAGCCTGCCTCAAGTGGACACTAGAAGAACTGCAGGTTTTGTAGTCCCACATCGTAGTGGAACAGCAGATGTGAATTTGTGAGATGTCCACAGCTTTGATGAAACATGAAACACAGTGTAAAAGACAGAGATGAAGAACCGCTACTTCCATTCTGGGCATTAAGTAAAACAGATTCATTCTCTTTTTGCAGTGACACGGGGAATAATATGACTTCTTATCACTGGATTCCGCCCCTTGACCCCGACACTAAACCACAGATTGGTCGGGTCGGCGCTGACAGCTCATGTTCATCTAAGCCTAACTACACATCACAGAGAGAGCGACATGGAGCTACACCTGACCCCAGCTGCTGACTAATGTTCAGATCTCACCAACACCTTCTTGCTGGTGCATTATTTAACTGCGTAACTAGGTCACGAGCTGGCCAACACGCATTGTCTGACATAATAAAAAATCATTGTTCATTCATGTTGCTGAGCCAGCAAGAAGGCTTGCCAAAAACAACACCGGCATGAATTATTTAGACGTCAAAATATTACGTATTTAACAAAAACAAAGCAGCCATGTCTATTACTCATGGTCAAACCCCCAGTGTGTGTGTGTGTGTGTGTGTGTGTGTGTGTGGGTGTGGCATTGTCTGAGACTCATTATTTAAAGCACAGTTACACTAACGGTTGGTGATGACGCTGAACAACGTCACATCGCCGCTGCCTGCTCTCATCTGCAGATAAATCCTGAGCATGCAGGTGATTGGAGATGCTGCAGGACACCAGTTTCTTCTATTATAAAGCATAAAAATATCAGAACAGCCAAGACCGAGCACAGATTAAACACCACCTGTACAAAGACTGTGCATCATAAACTGTATTTGTGACGTGTGCACACTCTCAGGCGCCAGATTGGCCGCTGAGTGCGGCTAACATTAGCAGGTTAGCATCCACGTCCCTGTGCTGATTGTAGTCACACATCGCTGCGGTCGAGTGGATGTATATCAGCTGTCACGCTGACTCTTTCCAAGGTTTCTTCACAGAGAGAGAGATGCTGCTGCCTGCTAGATCCCTAACATCTCAGACCTAACTTTCACCCAATCAGAAGGAAGTTGGCCCAAAGGTAGGGCAGCCTTAAAGGGAAAGGATGTAAAATGTTATTTTTCAGACAGGGGACGAGCTGAGGGGTTGCACTTGGGTCCAGGATGAGTTAAAAAAGCTAAATCATGCAAAGCTACTCCAAGTAGATCCAAGAATAAAAAATTGCAGCTAAAAACAAGCAGAATAGATCAATACTCATCTAATCTAATAAAGTGCTTCCAGCATTGCCTCAGCTCTGCCTCACAGGAGAAGCTTGTCCTGGCAGGGGGAAGCTGCTGCTGTGACTGGCTCATGGATCTGTTTGCAAACTAAATGTTGCAATAAAGAAATGTCTTTAATACTTTCTCATAAACAAAGCATTTCTCTGGCAACATGAAAAACCAGCTAAATAAGTCTTATTACAGTTCAAATGAGTTCAATCTCAGTCTACGTCTGAGCCCTGCCAATCAAAAGCTCAGACCTCAGACTGCTCTAAATGATAGGCTTCTACATTTTTTTTCTACACTGAGATCTTTATGATGTCAAAGGGAAATGATTTCACTTATGTGGTCATCTTAGCCAAAGTTCTTCTAAACAAAAGTCTGGACCTTTTGGAGGAAACCAGCTAATACCAGCATTCAGAAAGGAGCTGTCCACAGTGTGAGCACAAGCATTTAGTGACTGGCAATGCAACCCAAATTTTCTCAAGTTTTTTCAGATTCGAGGCAAGCGACAGAAGTGACAACCAATGAGAACGAAGGACGCCGTTGATTGACTTATGAGAGGGTGACAAATACATTAAAGGGCTGCCTGGGCCCAGAATGTCTGCTGGTGATGCATGATGAACGGACTTCCCGTGTGGATGCGCGTTTATTATAAGACAACAGTGCTACAGGAAGTGCTGAGCTATGGTCAGCCCCAAATTAAACCCCAAAAAGAAACTTTCTAAAACAGAGATGCTGGAAAAAACAGGGTCATTTTATAATGGTGGTGATCCCTCCCCCACAACCAGAGTGGACTAACCAACGAGCTTGTTAAACTCAGAGCAATGGAAACCTCACAGCTGGAGAGTGTTTGTTTCCTTCTCTGTCTCTCGTAATTGTTAAATATTTCAGGGGGTTCGAGAAGAGGTTTGGTCACGTCAGGAAACACGTCGTAGCTCGCTGACTGTAAGTCAGCACCATTCAGTTCACAGTTTACAAACGCTCGCATTCAGCTGGGAGGATTTCAGGCGATCTGAGGGGAAATGAGACAATCAGAGTAACAGGTAACAGGAGGAAGACGAGGAACGATGCATCAGCGCGTGCCTGTTCTTCTCTTTTCTGCTGAATGTCCAAGTGAATTAAGAAAAAGGAATAAAGGGAATGAGATGTTACAGCAGTGGCAGAGAGAGAAAACAGTCCTCTTGCATCACACACACACACGCGCACACACAGGAAACAAAGCTTGATGCTAAGGAGTTGTGAAAGCAGTGATGCTCTGAGTCCCTCTCTTTCTGTTGTCCCGCCCTCCAATCCAGCCTCCCGTCTCAAACAGCGTTAGCGTCCTCATCTCTGTGAGGACGACACTAACCTCCAAATGATTCTGCTCAAAAACCAGATCCGGACGCTTGGACAGCTCCTCTGAACCTCCAGCAGATGGTGATCAGACCCTCACCAGGACCGGTCCTCACAAACATATACATATATTTACACCACCACCCCCATCCCCCTCTCTGGCTCAACAGCAGCCGATTTAGGGGGAAAATATGTTCCTGAGCTTTGTTCTATTTATGCTGCCCTTTCACATTAGGTCACAGTGTGTATCTGTGTGTGTACATGAGCTGCAGCTCTCGCTGTATTTGCATGTTTCACCTCGCGGCTAAATGTCTACTGCACCACGCAGCGGATACAGAGATCCACTAAAGCTAGAGCAGAGCAGAGGAGATCTGGTACTTGGCTGTTTGTAGGCGTGTTCAGAGCTTTTAAACAAGTCAGTGACTCTCACCTGTTTTTTCATGCTTGTGTTATGTTAACACCCTGAGCTACAGCCATCGCTACCAATGGCCGCCCCTCCCTGAGGCTGGTTCTATTGGACATTTCTTCCTGTCAAAAGGTTTTTTTTCCTTCCCACTGTCGCCAAGTGCTGCTCAAAGATCGTGTGATTGTTGAGGGTCTCTCTCTAATACTGTACACCCTTTATTTTTCAATATAAGGCACCTTGAAAAGACCGATGTTGTGAAGAGAACTGAGCTATGGATTTTTATTAAAGCAACCTTTTTTAAAAAGCCTGTGATTGCTGATATGCTTGATGTGAAAGTAAATGGTTAATGTTAACAGATCAGGTTAATGTGGAGATCTCGAACTACTTAGACGGTACAAACACACAGTCTTCCTTTTTCTTTCTATGAAAATTATCTTAGAAATGGATGTACTGAGACGAAACACACACACACACACACACACACACACACACACACACACACACACACACACACACACACACACACACACACATACACTCAAAGTAAGAGGGTCCCTCAGACAGAATTGGAGGCCTCCGGCAGTGCATTATGGTCCAGCATTTTTCTCACTCTGCTGTGCTGCGTGTGTGATGTGTTTGTGCTAAAAGGGTGTATATTAGTGTGCGTGTGTGTGCATCTGTGGTAGTGATGCAAGTTATTCAGACTCTGCGTGCCTCTGTGTGTGTGTGTGTGTGTGTGTGTCCTGCCTCACTTCATCTATTCATAGGACAAAAAGTCCGACTGAGCCACAGACACCGTGTGTATCTGTGTGTGTTTGTAAGTTTTTTGTACGACTCTGTGTCACATTTTTCAAACAGTGTAATATCTCCTTTAGGAACAAAACTCATAAAACTAAAATTTCTTAGTGTGTGTGTGTGTACCGAGGAAGGAGGAGAGGAAGAAGAGGGAAGAGGAGATGTTTAGTCGTTTCCTCTCTCTTCTCTTTGTATCTAACATGAAATGACAGATTTGTGTCATGTGTGTTTGCCTGTGTGTGTCTGTGCGTGTGTGTACACACCTGTGCTGACTAGGTTCATCATCACCTCTCCTCTTTAATCATGTTGTGCACCTGTTCTCCTTCTCGCCCCCTCCCTCCCCCTGCATGTCCTTCTATCACCATCATTTCCAGCCTGGAGGAAGGACCCTAAAAAAGCGATCCCAGCTCGAGGTAGTTGTGCGTGCACGAAGTGAATGGAAAGATTGTGGAACATCTTAAGTTATTCTTACAGATATTGAGCAGATATCTTGCTAAAGTTTGCTAGAAGTTGCAGATAAACAGTGTGTGGAAATGAAACTGATTTTAAGTGCTTCCTTACACAGTGAGACCTGCACGCTGTTATTTTCCTGTGTTTTTGATGCTCCTGCATCATATTAATGTTGCTCCAGTGCAAACGTCAGTCACGCTGTGATGTACTAGCTTTTTAGGAAAACGTCTTGAAAGTAGTCAAACCTAAACCTGACCTTTAACAGTGAAGAGCTACAGTCAAATGTAATGACTTACACAAACAGGAGTAACATACAGTACACATGCAGTACTGAGCGTACGGTTCATCAGAGTAAAGCTGAAAGACAGCTGAGCTCAAAGTAATAATCCTAATGAGCCAACAGCGCGGCACCTGTCTGACTTATTTCGATAATTAGAGCATTTGAAAGCTCTGAGCTGTTGTGACTCAACAATAGGGACTCGTGAGCTTCAGCCCTCACTGGGAATCTCAGAGAGTTCCAGGTCAGCTGGGATTTATGTGCCGTCCAAAGTGCTCTTGGACTGCAGCCATGTTTTTATTAAACTGCCTATAACTAATAGCAGTAAAGTCTTCACTGCATGCTAACGTACAGGGAGGACGCTTGGCTTTACTCAGCAGAAATGATGAGATGGCAGCTGCTGGGCCGAGCGTGCTGCCAGCAGCTGAGCCGCCGCAGACGCGCTGCACAGATTAGTTGAGCTGAAAAGTGACATCGAGCCTGCACGGGATAATTAGAAGATGAAAACAACACATGAAAGCAGCACATGAGCCGTGATAAAAAAGGTCTGCACATGCTCAGATCAATCATTACGCACGTTATTGACTGGAGGCAGCAGCACTGATCAAAGCTTACAACCTTTTTATTAGTGTTTCATCAAGTAAATTCACATTTCCTTTGGAAACACTTTAGCACTTTAAGTTTTAATAATCCAGTAAATCTGCTGCCTGGTCACGATTATTAGCGTGTCACGTCAGTGCTTCTGCTTTTTTCTGTGTAGCTTATAATGGAATACTTTTAAGTAACTGTGAATATTTCTTCTAATAATCGTTTCACGTGACTCAGGATGTTACGCCAGGATCGGGTTTGAGGGCTTTTTAAAATCATTTTCAGGCTTTTGTGCAGCGCTCTCTGCCTTAATACGGATTTTACTACCTGAAAGACGGGAAAAGGTAAAGTTTTACACAAAGTACAAATTTTTCACTTCATAAGGAGAAAGAAAGGATAACTCATTTTGTGTGTGACTTTGTCTATTTAACTTTATTCAGCACAGGTGTTTTAAGTGACTGTTGTTATTATATTACTTGTAGTTATATTTGCAGTAACACATTTTTCCCAGTAGGAGGGGTCTGAGCCATAGACTGTAAATAAAAGATGACCACTGCTTCCTGAAGTCCCAGTTTGGTGCGCTAGGTGAGCAGTTCTTGCTGTTTGCCTCTTGATGTTTTTAAAAAAAATCATTTTAGTATGATAAATATCTTGGGGTGGCTCAGAAGAGCCAGAGGACGCTGTGCGTACGCAACTTGTACATCGCACTGTAAATCATTCCCTGCTTTACGCTCCTTTCTGACCCTAATCGGGGACCATGACATACAAGATAAATATCGTGATGTGTTGAATAAATCTTTAAACCATAAACATGAGTGTTCACTGAAGTCAGAATTTGTGTGTTTTTACCACCAACTTTTACACAGCAAGACTTCATTTTGTAAGCACAGAAGTCGCCCCCTGCTGGACATTAGAAAACTGCAAATTTACAGACTTGGCACCAGTGAAACAGTTACAGTAAGACACAACATCATTTCCACGAGCACCGGTTAAATAACAGCTGAAGCTTGTTACAGCACAGATGGGTCAAATTCAACTGAATCAGCGTCCTTCGGATAAAAAAAACAATGAAATGCATGAAAAAGAATATTAGTTAAATATATGTTGTTGTGCATTTACTTAAGTATGTAACTCTGGCTTTTTAAGATGAGCTGTAAGTGGTGAGTGGTGCACGGCGGTGCACCTGTAAGGGTTAATGAACTGACCTGAAGACACAGACCAGCCGACAGACAGCCAGTTGTTAGACGGTAACCTCGGGGGGAACAGCAGCTGACTCATCCTCACACCTGAGCTTCTTACGTCACACACAGGTGTGTGTGTGTGTGTGAACCAGAAAACCTCAGCTAGCTCAGCACAGAGTCAGTTCTCCTCCCTACCTCCTCCCTCTCCTCCTCTTCTTCCTCAGAACCCTCAGTCTGCTCCTCCTCTCCCTCCCCGTCCTCTTCCTCCTCTGGGAACTCTACGTCCGACTCTCCGGGGGCGATGGGGACGCTGATGGTCAGGTTGGGATTCGTCATGTAGCTGTCATCCTCCGGCACCACGTACTTCTCCACGTGACGCCCTGGGATGAAGAAAAAGATGGATGGATGAACTAATGGAAATATTTTTATCCCTACCTCTCTGCAGGATTTGTTTTATTTGATTTTTTATGAAAGTTGATTTCTAAACAGTTTAGAAAATCCAAACTCAAGGCCGTAGATGGTCAGACAGCGGGGCCGCGTAACAGTCTAAGACTTAGAAGATCTCTCTAAGAAGTTCAATAAAATGAACTTCATGTCTACATATTAGAGGGTCTGCTTCCACCAAGTTACTTGCCCAAGGACACAACGACCGAGACTGTCGGAGCCATCCCCAACCCCCGGGCCACAAACCATACCGGTCGTTTAGTACCGGGCCGCGAGAGTTGAGTCTCGGGTGTGAAATTCATGGTTATCAGGGTTTTTATCGTTATCTCAGTTTCCCTGGGTCTTTTTCCGTGTGTTATGAATAAATCTTCATTTTTTTGGTACCGGTACTGGTTTTATTTCACAGACACCTTAAAGGTCTGTGAAAGTATTGTCGGACATAAACTGGTCCATGGCACAAACAAGGTTGGGGACCGCTGCTTTAAATAAATCAAGTTAAGTCTTAAATAAATTTCAAAGATGGAACTGCATGAAAGAAATCAGGTGACTGACACCAATGGAAGCTTAATTTACTAAAAATCACATCATATTTTATCAGATAAGACTTCAGCGTAGTGACTGAGACCATATCCACATCAGGAAAGTCCTTCCTGAGGTCTGTGGCCATTTTTTCAGAGACTTCTGTACAATCAGACTTCTGCTGCTCCTCTAACAGACTGATTTATTTGGGAGGGAACTAAACTACCTCATGGAAACTTCACTTCAGCTCATTAAAAACATTCACTTTTGCCATCAGACCTGGAAGTTTCATGTTTTTTGGTTTAATTTTAAGAGACACACCTGTCAATAATACTTGACGGTGACCATGACCTTTGATGAAAATCTTATTTAAATAGATTGATTTAGCAGCTTAATCTCATTTGTTAATTATGTACAAAGACTTTTTGAAAAGACATTTGTTGTTTAACTGCTTCACACGGCTGATTGCTGTTTATGTGTGACTGCTTCTTGGCTGAGGGCAGTAACTTCCTGGAAACAAAGCTGGTCGGCTTTGAGTGGCTCTCAGCCAAGAAGATGCTTGGCACACAACCATCAAATGGCAAATTAATGTGTTTATATCTTTTATGGATCGGCAGCTTATAAATACCAGATATTTTTACTCTTAAATCTCAGATGTCACAGCGCCTTACGTGCATTAAACTGAGAAACAGCCGCGGCTGCGTGACAGCAGTCCAAGGCTGGTTATTGAAAGGTGGAAATTAGCCAGATGAGGAGGTCATTGTGAGTTATAACAAAGGTAATACGAGAGGACGAGTACATCCGATCTGTGTTAGTGCGACAGAAATAATCTCTGAGGTATGTCACCTATGACAGCACCGTTGGCCTCCGTGTGGATGGTACTGAGGCGTTTCAGCTTCATCATGGCTTTGGCCTCCTTTCGCTTCTGACGACGACGCTTCAGGTTCCCATTAAAAAAATCCACCACCTGAACCACAGACAACATGAAGGAAAACACAGTGTGAGACAGAACGAGCTCTGTGGTAGTTTACAAAGTGACGCACAGACGGGTACCTGTCTGCGGCACCAGGCCAGGCCCCGGGTGATCCTGTGAATAGCGATATGCAGGTTGTTCATCTCCCCGTCGTCGTCTGGAGCCGAGAGGTTGTCAGAGCTGAAACTGCTGAGGAGCAGAGCCAGGAAGAGGTTCAACAGCTGGAGACACAGAGAAAGACAACGAGGGAGAGACGCTAAGTTTAGAAATTCAGTTTGACAAGATTCAAACGTGCGTCAGGACTCTCGCCTCTCGTTCTCTTTGACGTCACGGTTTGCTGAACTGAACTGTGGGTGCATTGTGAGCGTTAGGAAAAGTTCAACTTTTCAGGGTTTTCTTTTTCAAAAATGATCTTCATTAGTTAGCACTGATGGATATTTGCTGACTTCGCCAGTAAGCACCGAAACACCGGGGTTTCTCCCCAGAGGCTAAATCTGCGTCCTCGCTCCTGTCTGCACTGACCTCTAAAGCTAACAAAGACAGAGCATGGCACAAATCCAGCTGAGTCTCAGGGGAAGCTCATTAATATTTCAGGTACTTGGACATAAATAAGTTTTAATCCATTTTTACAATTTATCCTCTGGAGACCATGAATGTGTGAAGATCTTCAAGGTTGTTAGGAGCCATTAACCCTCCCTGTCATCCAGATGTTCCCAGTTGCTTCCATTCTCTCGTCCTTTATTCTTTAGTTAACTCATTAAACACACACACACTTACACACACACACACACACAGCCTGTGTGGTGTCACAGTGTCCATGGAAGGTTGATTGCTCAGTGTGTGCTGAATAATGCCTGAGGCTCTTAGTAACTGATCACCAAGCCGGAGTGCTGCTCTTAGCCAGATTGCTTCTCTTTAACCACAACTCTGTGTGTGTGTGTGTGTGTGTGTGTGTGTGTGTGTGTGTGTGTGTGTGTGTGTGTGTGTGTGTTAGGTGACAGGTCAGGTGGCTCAGGTAGCAGCTTCCTGCATCTGTCTTCTGATTTCAGCCAGCAGACCTCACAGCAGCAGACAGGCAGGTTTGTTTCATGCTCAGAGGCACTTCGGCAGGCCTTGCTATGCTTGTAACATAAATGACATCATGAGCACCACAACAGGCAGCACAGGTCTGTCTAACAAAACAGCCTACCAGATCAAAGTGTGCAAAGTGTGAAGCTGGAAAAGTTAGAAAGGGTTTATCTTCAGACGTAAGATGAGGACTCCTGGTCCTTTGTGTTGATAAAGAGCCCGATGAGGTGCTTTAGATCATAACGGTCCTGGATGCCCGCCCCCTTGGAGTTTTTTGGGGTGCATCCAACTGGGAAGAGACCCCGGAGTACTCTCCATAGAGATTACATATCTTGTCAAGCGTGGGATTCTCCAGAAATAACTGGAAAACATTGTTGGGTAGAAGGGTGACCCAATTTCAGACAAATGAAGGAAAAATAAATTAATGTATTTTTATGGTTTATAAGACCATCTGAGGAAATTTTCTCTAATAGCAAAGGGTTATCGTCATAGTCAACCAAAGACATGTTGGAGAAATTCTTGCAGATGGAACAAATTTGTCTTTTAACATATGTTGAGTTACAGATCTAACACCAAAACCCAACCCTAACCAAAGAATCGAGAATGAACCCAAAAATGAAGTGAAAAATAATCACAGAAGGTTTTAAAATCTACCCTGCATCCTAAACTCTAAACGAGAATCCCTGTATGTCAAACAACGATGCTGAGGTCCTGCTACTTCCTGTTAAAAATATTTCCGATGTCAGTGTGGGTATGGGCCCTGTGTCCTCAGGTCATCCTGGTCCAGTCCAGCTCATAATAATTATCTCACCGTCCATTTCTGCCTCTGCCCATCTATCAAACATTCACACATCTCATTCACACCTATTGATGAATCAAACCAGCAGCACACACACCCCGCAGGCTGGACGTCCCTCAGCTGGTTGCCCGTTACGCAACGACTCGACTGGATCCGGCAGCTTTCCAGTTTCTGGTTGTGTAAGAGGAAACCAGGCCAGTGGGTCAATATCTGACACCAGGAAGCAAAACTCTGACATGTGTGTGCACGCATGCATTACTTATGTTGTGAGGACATGATGCAGCTCATGCTGTCAGGACTTCCCTCCCAAATAATAAATCCTCGTTCATTTATATTTATTTATTTGTCCATTTTTTTTCTTGAGGAAGTTTTCAGTCTGCTTTGTGCAGGTTTGTGAACTCTTCAATTATATTATTTAAGGGCTGTGACTAAATAGCAACCCTTTTATTTTTATTTTACTTTAAACTGAAGTTTTTAATTACCTAGGTTACAGTGTGTGTGTGTGTGTGTGTGCATTGATCCCAGCTGGTGGTGGCGGTGTGTGTGCTGTTGTTTATAGTACTGATCAGTGTTCTGCTGTTACAATCCCAGTTTCACCAGCCCAGGTCGCTGGAATTTGATTGGCTGTGCCCTTGACTCAAACACCAATAGATCAATGCAGCTGATTGGTTAACATGGCAACATACCTTGACAGGTCAACCAGTGACCTTGCTGCTTTCCAACAGTCGAAAGGGGATTGCTGACAGAAGTCTGTTTTATCAGTTTATTCATTTAAGCCTGTTTATAGGTCAAAATATGCCCTACCTTAATTATGTTTAATTATAGTTTTGGCCACCTGGGGGCAGTAATATCGCCGTTAAAAGTGCGGAAACAACCTCCTACACCTACTGCCACACCCAGCAGTTTAGAGTAACACCCCCGTCCTTTTCCAGCTACGTTTGTCTCTACAGTATATATCTGCTCTTGGTCTCTACCAACATCTAAAATAAATATCTGGCTCTTTAGCTTGTGAATACTCCACTCTATGGTTCACCAGCTGCCCGCTGTCTCTGTCAGCTGTTTGCAGCTGAGTAATTTAATATTGATTCATTCGGCTATAATTGAGTTTTTGATTGATAAAATTTAATAAATTATCAGGAATAGTAAACAAAGAAGATCCAAGGTATCAGTTGCACTGATAAGGCAAGAGCGGCTCTCCATCAGTCAGGATTTGGACCAGAAGCTGATATCGAGCACGCCACAGAGTTATGAATAAAAACTGTAACACACAGACTCTAACATCTGGAAATCCTGTACTCGGTGCTCAATTTCCTATTTTGAATTAAAAAAGTTCCTAAAACAAAACACAAGTATCACATGAAACTTTTAACCTGCATAAATAAAACATGATTCAGGCTAGAGACCATAAATGTGGAGTCATGTTGACTTAATCTAATGTGACAGGTGTCCGCTTGGTTCCAGCAGGACAGTCAAACTGGACTAAAGCCCTGCTGCTGTGAGAGGGAAAACCCTCCGTGAAACAGCTGCATGTATCATGATGAGGAAGTGTGTGAGGTGGATACAGTGAAAGAGGGAGAAGGTTTATAAGTGTGTCCGTGCATCAGCCGTGGATGTGTTTATGCTTGGTGACAGCGTGAGCCATCTGTGTGTGGGAGCGTGTGTCAATTTCTGGACCACCTGATCCCCCCAAATTCACCTCGTTTAACTCGTTAAACGGATCGTACCAATTAGCCTGGGGATTGGGCCAACCATCCACGCACGCACGCACGCACGCACACACACACACAGAAAGTTAAAGGCACAGCTGAGCCACTGGTCGAGCACACGGGCGACAGAAAGATTTTGTTATTTATTTCCATATATTTCTGATTGGATGTGAGACTAATTTGACCTCTTTTCAAAGTTCAGGTAATATTTTTCTCACTGTTGCTGCGTCTGCTTTACTTTCACTTTATTTCACTTCAAAAAGCCACACTGATAAAGCTGCACTGATCTCTACTCCATTAACTGTCTGCTTCATTATGTTGGTGATGCAGGTTTAAATCCATTCTAAAGTTTCTGTGCAGGTGAACAAGGCAGAACATCACTTCTTCAAATTACAAACATTGTTTGTATCGATTTTATTGGGTCTGTCTGTGCTTTCAGTGGCTGGATTTTTATGTAACACACCTTGTATCTCTTTTTGCGAGTGCTTCATGAATATAAAATCTAATAATGTACTAATAAGAACTATTATCTTACAGCAGTTAAGTTGGATGCAAATGTATCTGTGAGGAAGAAAACCATCTGATCGAGTTCTGCCCACATTATGATTAGATGTCTACATGCAAATGAGCGTGATGGAGTTGGTGAAGACCAGCACAAAAAAGTGAGACTGTGGAGACGAACAGATGACAGGTTTGCCTGTAGCTGCTTGGCAAGACAACCCAAGCTAAGTCCTTCTAGAAGAAAGTCAGCAGCCATCTTTGGAACCAGTCTGTCCAGTTAATTTGTCCGTCAGTCAGTCAAATCTGAAATTAACTCATATTTTTATACAGTAACTTTAGTCTATTTAATGAAAAGTTTTAAAATCATGCTGTGAATATATTGAGAGTTACAGGCCGTAGAAGTACAAATGTGGCGCTTTTTATTCTGCATTATTTTTCCATCATTGAGTCCTCATAATGTCTGTATAGGCGTTTAAAGCCAACCAACCAAATCAACTTTACACATGGCATGAACTAAAAAGAGATCAATAACAGGCGTGCACCAACATGATGTCTGCGAGGCAGAGGAGCAGAAAGAAATGCTGGTAACCTGGATAATGCCCTGGAGAAAACTTCAAAAAATGCATTTTGGGTCAAACTGCCAGCTCGAAATCAGAGACAACACAAACGATGGACTGTGACGCCACCTGCTGGTTTCAAACGCCACAGTTTTTAGCTTCATCGTGGCGTCTCAGACACCTCATTGTGTTGATGAAAGGGTGGAGTGCTGAGTTATCAGCTAAGCTTGGTGCAGGACAGACATGTTGACATGAGACTCTGTGGGAATCTGACTCACTGTCAAAGCCTGCCTCGAGCGGCCATCAGAGGAACTGCAGGTTTAGCTTCATCTTTCTTGCCCAAACAAGTTACAGCAAATTTTGCCTGCTGTGTATTTTAAAATCAGAGATCATTGACTGAGGAAAGCTGTTCCACAGTTTGGGTGCTCCAACCTCAAAAGCACGATCGCCTCTGGTTTTAAGATCAGAGCGAGGGACAGTTAGAAGGGCCTGGTTCGATCGGAGAGCCGGCTGCGTTGATAAGGCGCTAGAAGCTCAGCTAAATAAGCAGGAACGTGTCCACATACAGGTTGTTGTGTTAATAACAAAATCCTAAAGTGGATTCTGAATTTCACTGGAAGTCAGTGAAGGGATGCAAGGATAGGTGTAATATGTGACCATCGGCTAGTTTTGGTTAGCAGCTTTGAACGAGCTATGGAAGACTTAGAGACGCACACAATGATCAGTCTTTAACCTCATTCACAATGTGTCAGGGTCTGGGTCTGTGACCCAGTGTTTTGTGTTATTTTGTATTACGTTATGTTATGCTCTTATGTTAAAATCATGTGCTACTCTTAAGTTTGGTTTGCTGGTTTGTTTTTTCTATGCTTCGTCTGTGTAGGTTCCCCTTGTTTCCCTCTCCCTCTGTCTCGTGTCAAGCTTGCATGTCCCAGTTCATGTCTCTTCACATTTCCTGTTTTATTTTGAAAGTCTTGTTTCTATGCTCTTTGTGCTTTTACTTTTCCCTGTGGTGTCATGATTATTTGTGTCAGCTGTGTTTCCCCAGGTGTTTCCATTTCCCCTATTACCCTTCTGTGTATTTAAGTCCTCTGTCGTTCTCTGCTCAGTGTTGGTCCGTCTGCTTATCTTGTGTCATGTCATAGTATATTATCTGGATTGTTTTCACGTGCCTGTTCAGGTCTCTATTCATGTTTCGAGTCATAGTTTTTACCGGTGCCTGTTCAGAGGCACGTCAATGTCAATGTTTTCATGTTGAGTTGAGTTTATCCCAGTTCAGGTTTATTATAGTCTTGCCTTGTTTTTCTGTTTTGGACTTCAGCTAATAAACTGCTGACTTTTGGTTAAAACTTCATCTCTCTGGTGTCTGCTTTTGGGTCCGTTTCACAGACACACCGATGTACCCAGTCAAGACAATACGCACCAGAAACACATTACTGAAATAATAGTATTCATTAATCAGTGCATAGCTCACATGCATGCCTTCTAAACCATGGCCTCTGTGAATACTGCGGTCACCACTCCCAGAACCATCCAGGTGGAGGGCAGCAACCCCTCCTCCCTCCCTGACGACCTCAACGCTTTCTACACCCGGTTTGAGACGGACATCATGGCCCAGCTTGAGGAGTCCAGATCCTCACTCAAACCTGGCAGCTCTGCACTCACCTTCAGGACTGAGGACGTGGTGAGAGCCCTCAGGAGGACCAGGGAGAGGAGCTCACCCGGCCCTGACAACATCAGCAGTCGAGATCTGAGGCACTGTGCAGGGCAACTAGGAAGTGTGTAACAGAGGAGATTCTCAGGAGGTGCCACCAACGGCTACACCTTAGGAAACTCAACTCCTTTGGAGTCAGCACACCCATCATGATGACTTTTTACTATGCCTTCCTGGAAAGCATGACCTTCTCCATCACCTGCTGGTTCCACTCCCTCAGCCTTCAGAACAAGAACAGATTGCAGCACGACTGCATCTGTGTGCTCTAAAATCATTGGCCTGCCTGTCAGAACTCTGGCACAGGTTTTCAGCCAACAGGCCCTCAGACAGGCAGCCAAAATCATCTACGACCTGTCTCACATTCTTCACCCCGCATTTCAATGGCTCCCCTCTGGGCGACGCCTCCGCTGCATTTCCTGCAGGACTGAGAGGAGGAGAGCCACCTTTGTCCCCAAAGCTACTCTGCTTTTTAACTCCAGCCGTTAAGAACATTTCCCACACCAGAAACATAAACTACACTCTTCTTATACTACTGACACTTTATTCACTTTTAGTCACTTACAGTTATTTATTCACCTTTCATTTTAAAACTGTGTAATTTTAAAACTGTATATACTGTATATTCTGTGTATTTATTATCTCACTCTTATTGCCTGTTCTTATTGTCCTTATCTTCAACGTTATGCTGCTCTGTTGTTTGTTAATTGCCCCTTGGGGATAAATAAAGTCTTCTGATTCTGATTCTAGTGAGGGCAAAAGTCAGGTACCAAGAGTGGAGTTAATAAATTAAAATGACTAAAAACACTTCTGTCTAAAATTCAGAATAAAAGTGTTTGTCGGAGAAAAGTAGCTAAACACTGGAAGAGGACAGAGACGAGGAGCTGCATCGCTTTGAATTCTGTTATCAGATGAAGTTTGCATGTGCTGGATATTGTTTGTCGTGAATGAAAGCGAGCATCTCGCTCAGATCTACAGAGTCCCGTCATTCATCACGGTCGCTGTCGCTGACTCGCTGAATAATTTCATCATTAAAGACCGACCGTGCATACAGGAGCGCTCAGCTCTGAGTGAAGTTCATCTCGGGTAGTCGAGGAGAGCCCAAGAATCAGCTGCTGCTGTCCTGGATAATTTCATGAGCAACAAACACACGCACGCACGCACACACACACACACACACACACACACACACACACACACACACACACACACACACACGGGGGAGGTGGTGGTGATGAATGGGCAGGTAACATGATCTGCTTTTGGTGCTTCTCCTCGTCACAACAAACCCCTGTGAGCAAAGCCCCCTGGGAAAAACCGTTTGCAACGTGAGAGATGAAGAACGAGAGAGAAGGGTGAGAGAGAGAGGGAAGAGGAGAGAAAGAGAGCGGGCGAGATGGCGAGGAGAGGACGAGGTTATCTGTGAGCCTGTAATATTGTTTTATATAATGTTTGAACACAGGGAGGACAAACTGAGTTACAGGGATGCCTAAAATGTACAAATACAGAAGCAGAAGGCTGCGAGATGTGAGCAAAAGTATACGGACACTCTATTAAAACGGTTTAGAATCACTAACAGAAACGCTGGAGCCTCAGACTGATCATTAAAAGACATGTTAGGGTCACATTTCTACAGCGGGAGGACGTGCTGTCTGTCATTTCCCACAATCTGTGGTTGGAGCGTTTTAAGGATTTTGCATTCAGAATAAGAGCACTCAGTGTGTTTCAGTATCTTACAGGTTAATACTCCCAACCTGAAGCTATGGGAACGTGATTTAAAAAATGTCTCTCTCTAAAAACACAGGCTTAGGGCTCATGCTTCTTTTATTTCGGTGCATTTAGCTTAGTTACTTTCTTAAAACAATGAATCTGTACACTCTGAGGAGAGCAGTATCACAAAGTGATATTTTTAAAGCACGTTTACTGTGATGGCCAAACCCATGGCCACACTCTAAAGGCGGTAACTCTTGTATTTTCATTCCTTTGTTTGAACACAATCACACACTTTAGTTTCCAATAAGTTTATTGATTGGTTTGGATACATATGTTCTACTTGTAAGCGCTTACTTATGTATGCTTACCAGTTCATTGCTTTGTTTGATTTCTCACTAACCTTTGTTTCTGTATTTGCTTCTTACCTGCCATCATCCCTGGGAGTTGCCAGACAAGGTTTAAAGCCATTAAATACAAAGAGGGATAATTGGACCGCACCACCACTTCCTGCTGAAGGGGAGAATGTGTGTTTTCCTTCATTTAAAAACAAAGTATTTGTATTTAATTAAATATTTGAGTTTAGGGTTTAATGTTTTGATTTTCTTCTTTGGTGTTTAGTTTATTAACAAACCAGAGTATACTGCATTGTTTGTTGTTTACAACTGTGTTTTGTTTAGTTACCCCTCGTGTGTCATAGTGGTCTGATCAGCCATTGTATATACCCTTGTGTGTCATTTCATGTGTGGGTCAGTTATGTTTGTGTGGGCAGTCATTTGGTTTGTTAAGTTTATAGTTTTTGCCTGAGTTGAGTTTTGTTTATTTGACCTCTTTTATGAGCTCAACATTTATTACTTTTGCAAATATGATTTTTGGGGGTTAAATAAATGAAAACCATGTTTTTCTAATAATTCCTGTGACTCCTCCTGTTTTTCAACTCGGTCCATCACATTTACCTTCGAATTAAGTTCAGCTCTTTCAGTGTTTCTGTGGTAACTGTGGTAATAACTACTGATCTTAGTAGTTATTGCTTATTTTTTTAAGGAAACCAATGAGAAATCAAAAGAAATGACCCAATTTCAAAAGGCTGTAATTAATAAAGTAATAAACACAAAAGCTTGCAGTAAATTTTATAATATATGGGTGAATATAATGTTTTACATACAAAGCAACTTTCACAAGTGCCCAATGTGTCTCCCTTGGATGAACAGCATACTATATGTCCATCCATCCAGCCTCCATCCATCTGTCCATCTATCATCCATCCATGCTGTATTGGAACCTATTTTATATGTGTGAGTAAGCACATACGTGGTTCTACATGTGCAACTGAAACTGATGTGTTGGGTTTTCTGCCCTGGGTTTGTCTCTTAGGTATCACATACTGGAGATGTTTTAGGACAACTATGAACAAACAAAAACAGTTCAATCATAATTATCCAACCAGGTGTTTGTACGGTTATTTAATAGGATAGTTTTGCTCTCTTCATCCAGTGTGGGGGTGTTAGGGGTAGAGTGCTCTTAGGAGGCAAGCCTGTCACAGCTGTCACAGGACGAGACGTTGGGCAGGTTCTCAGTCCATCATAAGGCTCATAGTTCTGTGCTATCCACTGGGTTTAAACATCAGTATTGGACACTGAGAGGATGCAGTTTGCGAGCCAAGCCTCTCAGTGTTTACAGCATGGACATTTAATCATTTCACACAAAAAGTAGCGCTTTTGGGAGTTTATCATTATAAACTCCATGTTCAGGACACAGAGGAAATAAAAAGATTGTTAGTGCTAAGAGTTAATATTCTTTATCTCCACTGGACTGATTAATACAAGCCCAAAGTGTCCTGGTTTCCATAATTGTCCACTTTTTCATTGTGTTCTGAATCCTGTTGTTTTATTTTTAACTTATAATAAAACTCGTCTTAGAAAAATATACATTTAATGTAACAGAGTTGATGCATCCCACCATTTATTTTCCTCCGCACGTGTGTTGTTTCTGCTTTGACCTGAAGCACCTTATATAAGACCACCACCAGATGTTTCTTCTATTAAGAATAACCCATCCAGCATATATGTAATTAATCAGTCAGACAATTCAAACTGCTGATTTGTGCTGTTTGAGCAGCTTTGGAGGCCCTGTTAAAAATGACAATGATGAAAGTGAATATACATGTATAAATGAACAGAGAGGAAAAGAAGTGGAAAAAACGGGAGAAGAAGAGGAGGAGGAGGAGAAGGAGGAGGAGAAGGAGGAGCGCAGAGGCAGGTGTGCTGCTGCTCAAGTGCTGGCTCAGAAAAACACATTCAGCCGCTCATTTGTCATAAAGAGAAACAGCAAAGAAACATCTGGTTCCCTCTGTGCAGCTGCACACACACAGACACACACAGTTCAGGAACACAGTCTGCAGGAAGTAGCAGGAAACACTTTTCAGAATAAAAGCCCAGGAACAAAGGCAGCTCAGAAACTATTTCTGAAGAACATCAGGACAGAGATCTACATGAATGAATCCATTACTCTATTAGGATAATCCAGTGATTTACAACTTTAATCAACTTCACATTTACCTTTAATGACAAACTATCGATCCTGTTCTTAAAGGCTATTTGGTGTGAGACTGTGTTGAGAGTTTGGTTCGCTTTGCCATCAAGATCTTGGCAGAACGGCCTTCTGCCGTCACCGAGCGATAACTTCCGTCTGCGTACGCACGCACACGCACGCACGCACACACACACACACACACACACACACAAACACACGCACACACCGTGACATACCCGTGTGCATACGTGAGATAAGAGGTAATTCCCCACCTCTCTCTTTATCTGCCACTGAAAGCTCGGATGGTTATCACATTTAGCTAAATAAAACACACACACACACACACACACACACACACACACACACACACACACACACACACACACACACACACACTATATGAGTGGCTGAGCAAATGTAAATAACAACACACATCATTAGGTGTGTATGCGTGCGAGCTCAACCAAAACTGCATTCTGTTTTTAATTAAAATCAGAATCAGCTCTTTACAGTAACGCGTCATCTGTGTGCTCATGTGCGATACTGTAGGTCTGCGAACAGCTGGCCCTCTCTCCTGCCCCGGTGCCTTCTGGGTGTTACAGTAACATCGTGAGGTTCAGTGTCACGGCAACCATGTCTCACATCTTGCCCGCCAACTGTTTCCGTGACAGAACTCTGACTCGTTAAAGTGAAACTTTCTTTTTTGTATTTCTTCTTTTTCCTTACTTCCTCATTTTTCCCTTTCCTGCTTCGATTCATGTTTTATTTTGCACTTTTCACTTTTCTTCCACTCTTCGTTCTCCTTCTGTGTTTCCCCCTTTTGGTCTTTCCATCTTTTAAATTCCTTCCTTTCATTTTAATTTCATCTCTTCATTTCCTCCTTCCTTCCTTTCTTATCATACTTCTTCCTTTTCCTTCTTACCTTTTCTCTTCCAATATCTACCTTTTCTCGTTCCTTTTGTTTTCATTTTCCTTCTATTACTTCCTCTTTTTCCTTTCTGGTTCTTCGTACCCCTCCATCTCTCTGTTCATTTTTACTTTTTCCATCTTTTCCTTCTTCTGTTTACTTTTGCTCCTTATTTCCTTTTATTTACACAGGAAGCAGGAAGCTTAATTTCTTCCCTCTGTGCCTTGTTCTTGCTTTTTTTGATTTCATTCTTGAAACTGTGTAAGATTTATTTTCCTTTCTTCTTTCCTCTTCTTCTCTCTCCCTCTCACCATTTACCATTTCCTTCTTCCTTGTTTAGTTTTTCCACTACTTTTCCCTCTTTAGTTCTCTTGTCAAAATGTTTTCCTTTTCCTTCCTCACCTTTTCTCTTCCTCCTTCATTTCTTTTATTCTCCTACTCTCCCTTTGTCTTCTTTTCTTCCTTTCTGTTTTTCTTTTCATCTTTTCTTTTCTCTAGGACCTATTTTCTTCTTTTTATACCCTCTGTTTCCTTGTACCATTTCCTCCCCTTTCCTGTCTTTAAATATGAGACTACTTTTCTTGTTGTTTCCGTTTTCTCATTTCAACTTCCTTTCTTTTACCCTGTGCTTCTAAATTCTCCTCTTCTTTCTTTTATTGAATTTCTTCCCTCTTCATTTTCTTCTTCCTCAACTTCTTTTCTTTCTCCTTCTTTCCTGTACTGTATCAGGTTTATCACTTTCTTCCTCTGGTTCTTATGTCTCTATTACCCCTTACCTTTTCTCCTCATCCTTCTGCAATAATCCTTTAACTCTTTTTTTATTCTTTGAATTTGTTTCTTGTTTGTCCTTCTGACAACTTCTTTCCTTGAGTTTTTCTCACTTCTTTCACTTTGTGAATTCCTCTCCTTGCTCCTATCCTTTCCCACTTTTTGTCCTCCTTCCTTTTTATTCTTTTCTCCTCCCCTTTTCCTTCTTCCTTCCCTCTTTTCTTCCCTTTGCTCCTTCCTCATCTTCTCTTGCTTTTCTTTAATGGCATGTCCCTCTTGTCCTTTCCTTTGATCTTTTCTCTCTCAGTCTCTGTTACCACCTCTTTATTCCTTTTGGCATCACCTCGAGTTACCTTAACTTGAATTACCCTTCCTGCTTTCCTTCCTGTCTGTTTACAGTATTTGGACATGCTTTCACTTGTTTCCTCCTTCCTCACTGCCTGTTATGAGGTCTGACAACGTGACATCCTATAACCACCACCACCAAAAAAAAAAAAAAAGTCATGCACACATACAAACACGTGAACGCATGCAAGGCATGTGCACACCTCAGCGTCCTTAGGTGTGCACAATGGGGCCATTTCTAAAAGGATAAATCACATGAATAGCAAAGGTTCACACACACACACACACACACACACACACACACACACACGCACACACACACACACACACTTGTGTTTAGGCATATTCATTCACTCAGGTCAGCATATCCCTCTGTAGGAGGAGATACAATTCCTGTCACTGAGGACAGAATAAGAGGCTGTTGACTGCATGCTTGTCTGCGTGTGTGTGTGTGTGTGTGTGTGTGTGTGTGTGTGTGTGTGTGTGTGAGAGAGTGTGAGAGTGTGTGAGCTGTCTGGCCTATCAAGCTCATTATTAAATATCCATGAGACCATTAAGCTAAATAGATGAGTGAGACACTATTATTGCTGCGCACACACACATTTCATGATCCACTGACTGGTGAATATGAGAATCCACTACAGAGTATATTACAGACTGAAGACTAGACGAGGAAGAGGAGGGACAGAACGAGGAGCCCAGGGAACAAATGAAAATGATAAAAACGGAAATTAAGGAGTAAAATTAAATTGTATTCAAGCTCCTTTTTCCACATTTGTTGATCCTGCTTTCTTTGTCATGTAAAGCCTCCTTGAAATATATTTATTTAAATATATTAATTTAATATATTCTATTTATCCGGTTATATTTGGACCCCAAACTCTGGTGTTGGGATATATATATATGCTAAGATCTGACTGCTACTCAGACACCTCCTGCTGCTAAAACATAAATACAGTTTAGAATAATAATGCTATAAATTGGTTTATTAGGCTATAGTTGATGCTATGTATTAAACCCACAATAACCTCAAGAAACTGAGTATGTCGAGAACAACATGGAGAGCGGGGAATCAAACCAACATCCAGGTTTTCACTGGTTTAATACAGATCCTTCTATGGGGATAATTATGTAAATAAGTTTATCAATCTTTTTGTGACCGTTTTTATAGACAAAAAACTGTCATTATTTTTGTTCTGCCTAAATCATCCTTCAGTGGGTGTGGAGGTAAAAACTCTTCTTTGCAGGAAGAAAACTCAGAACCAGTTTGGATCAAATATCTTTTCATTTATTTTGGATTTCTTTTGCCTTTATTTAATAACCTGCTCAACCTCTCAGTAAAACTGGTGCCCAAGTTTGTATATAGCTGCACTTCTATCAGTTTGGATGGATTTTGTTGAACTTCATCAATGAAAACAATAATAAAGATTTGTTGGTGCTGACCGTGGTCTACAAATGCAGATGGGATATCCCACAAAGGTGGAGTTATTTAAGATGCTTTAGCTGTCATCATATTACCATTCCCCCTGCAAGCTGCTTTGAAACCCACCCCGAGCTCTAGCTCCTTCTTTTGGATCTTGTGTCTGACTTAATTATCATCATGTTGTCACTGATGCCTGAAATCTTCTGTTCTTGGGTTTTGCTGCTGCTCTCCCTGCATCAGGCCCATGTTGGGACATCAATGATTATGGAGCCATACCAACAAATCTATGATGTACTGTTTTTTAACAATAAATTTTTTGAGATGGATCTAGTTCCACAGATCCAGAAAAAAACTAAAAACTCTCAATCCAAGATATTTTTATTCCAAAAAAGAAAAGGTAGCATCGGTGCGGCACCTAGTTTCCTCTGCTGCCCAAACATCTCCTGTTCACAAGTTGATTTATCTGTTTGACCTGTTGTACTTTGGTTAATTTAAAAAAAAGAAAATCTTGTATTCGTCTTTGTGAGTAATGTTACCCTGAGATCCTGGTTCTAGGAAGAAGCAGATTTATGGGATAAATTCATCTACAATCCACTGAGAATTAGGGAAGAGCCAGAAACACAACAGCTGAGACAAACTAGGAAATCATGCATACAGCAGGAGAAGCTAAAGTAACACTTTCAAGTGCTGGGATTTTATTTGAGTGTTTTTAATGTTTATAGTAAGAGGAAATCCAGAATTTGAAGAAAATGAAAAACTTCAGCTCAGTCTTGAAACCAAAGTTGAGGAGGTGCAGGAATCAGGCTTCACCTCAGACTACTTGAAATAAAATATCCAAAAAGTTTATTATGGATTTTATTTTTGTCCAGTGAGGCCAAACACAAGTTGATGACCGGCTTTATTGCTTGCATTCATTTCAGTCAGATATCCTCCCACGTTATTCCACAGAGGAATATCCTCTGTAGCTGAGGAGGTAGAGCAAGTCAGGCTTTAATCACAAGGTTGTTACTGGACATTCAGCTACTCAGCATCGAAGTATGGGAAAAGATACTGAACCTCAATCTAGCCCTGATGAAACAGGGTGTATGATGATAAGGTTTTTAAAAATGATTAAAGGCATAAAGGAGGTGTACCAAGTACCTGTCCTGACAGGTGCATTGAAATCTTACTGTAGAGGAAAACTTACTAATATTTAATCAAAATCTGGTTCAGATCTAGTTTGACTGCTGAACTTGCTCATTATTATTTCAGAGCAGTGTCAACTCTACCAGTTCACAAGGAACCAGTACTTTTTTTTTTCCTACTAATGCTGCGGAACAAAATAATAACAAACACCCTGCATGTGACAAATTGGTGAATAATATCGTCTCAATTCAGCTATGACTTATGTGCTTGAATGAGTGTCTGTGTGTGTGTCTGTGTTTGGGGGGGGGGGGGGCATTTGACCATCTGATAGTGGAACTTTCTCTACTCCAGTTACGTACTACTATAATCCCTCTCCCCCAACACACACACACACACACACACACACACACACACACACACACACACACACACACACACACACACAGAGTCTGATTGATTGATGTGTTTAGACGTGCAGAGGTGACGTGTTCATGCTAGCAGGGGGTTGCATTGTATAGTAAGAGAGGTAAAACGAGCTCCGTGTGTGTGTGTGTGTGTGTGTGTTGGAGGGTGCTGGGTAAGATGAGATGACAGATAGTTATCAGAAGAAAGGAAATCTTTTCTGTTCTCCTTTTGTCAAGTGCTCCCTGCATTGGTCTGTGTGTGTGTGTGTGTGTGTGTGTGTGTGTGTGTGTGTGTGTGAGATAACACTTACTCTACACAAAGATTAAACTGCTAATCCAGTCCAAGTAAAAACAAAACACATAAAAATGGACTGAGCATAAAACAAGTAAAATGTATTTATTGGTCAAAGGAGCTCAGCTTCAAGAACTTGCTCTGGAAACTTCTTAATAATGAAAGTTATAAGATGAAATAAATGACTTTTTGGATATGTATGTTGTGATGGTGAAGGCCATCAAAATCACCAAGCATCATTCCTCTGTGGACCACAAGTCTTCTCCGAGCTGGCTGAGCTGTCACATTTTCATCCCTCAGCCTCGACTCGAAGCAGGATTCGATACCCACGGTAGCACATGGCTAAGTCAGGTCAGGAAAGCCCACCTGCTGACCAAAACACAGCCTTTCTCTTCTGCCCGACAGTTATTTTTAACGAGCTCTGTTTAGCCAAAATGCTGAATTACAGTTAACTCTAACCCTAACGACTGTAGACTCAGTCCAAAGTGCTTGGATAGAAGACAGCTGGCCTTTGATTCAAGCACTTTGGACTGGACCATGGCCTGGATGATTAAGAACCTGCACAGACACACACAACTACACAACTACCAACTCAGTTTGCTCACAGTTATGAGCAAAGTTAGCTAGCATCTCTCACTACGGTGTGTTCACACCACACTGAAGCAAATATCTCAACTTTTGTGAAAAATCTTCCTCACACTGCATTGAAACACTCATCAGCTGAGATTCTCCTAACAATCAGAATCCAAGGAGAAGCTTATGGATGATGTCTGACAACAACAGGATTTCAACGGTCTAACTTCTCTTTTACATTGACACAGGGGGACAAAGGGACATGGCCTTGAGAAAAGTAAGAGAAATCATTAGACTTCATGGTGAGTTATGATAATATCTTACAGCAGTATTCGAGGTGTAAAACCTTTGTGTTTGGGTTGAATACATCATTGCACCAACTTAGAGGTCAAAAGCAGCCATTCCTCCTTCTGAACAACATTCCAGTTTGCCAATGTTGAATCATTTCAAGTGACTGTCTCTGGAGACTGACAATGACCTTGAGACTACAGGGACCAATGTTAGATAGCTAGCCAATGATGCTAATTTGCTAATGATGCTAAAGTTTTACATGTCCTCAAAACATTTGTTTTAACTTGCAGACTGCCAACACCAACTGACCGGCTGGAGCACAGCGGACATTCCAGCTTAGTCCAATAGATTATCATACCCAGTATAAGTCAGTCACACCTCTAAAAGTCATCATCATGATTAAAACACTCACAACACCTGTTAGAATTCCAGAGGGATTTTTTGATTAAGCAGGTAGGAACTCACCACCAGGTTTCCGATGACCATGACCAGCATGAAGACGAGGATGCAGAGCGGCTGCCCTGCGACCTCCATGCAGTCCCACATGGTCTCTATCCACTCGCCGCACAGCACCCTGAAGACGATGAGGAACGAGTGGAAGAAGTCCTTCATGTGCCAACGAGGAAGAGTGCAGTCCTTGGAGATCTTACACACACATTCCTGCAGAGGCGGCAGAAAGAAGCTCAGTGTTCTGAACAAGTGACGTCAGGCCCGTACCTTAGTCTGGCTCAGAAGTGTTACCTGGTAGTTTTTTCCAAACAGCTGCATGCCGACCACGGCAAAGATGAAGACGATGATGGCGAGGACAAGCGTCAGGTTGCCCAGAGCGCCCATAGAGTTCCCGATGATCTTTATCAGCGTGTTGAGAGTTGGCCATGAGCGAGCAAGCTTAAAAACACGAAGCTGCAAGGGAAGCAAGGAAAAGGAAGAGACAGCAGAGCTAAAAACAGGTTTCTCAGATGATGTCATGGGCACATTGCTCGAGATATTGGATGTAATTGAGCCATCAGTTGCTAGGGAAAAATGGAAGTTGGCAGTGGTTCCTGTGGCTGTTTCTAGGTGAAATCAGATGTGAAGACAGTGCTACATGAAAAACCACACAGACATTCTCCTTCAAAGTAAAAGTTGTGCCTCAGCACTGCAGCCAACATGTTGCAAAGACATAACTTTTACTTTGAAGGTAAACTCTTCATTTCTGGTTTGTGTCACACTTTGCACAGTTTGACTGCAGCCCAGAGTTTGTGGGCAGGTCCATGACTTCCATTCCAACTACAACTGCAGCAACATACTAGTGGTCAAAGCAATCACAAGGAGGACGGGGAACACATCTTTTTCCCTAGCAACCACTCATTGGTCACTGACTGGTCTCTAGGCCTGTGTGGTTGGGACCTTATTCATCTGATCCTATGGTCACATGTCCAGAATGATTAACATCACATGATGGGTGTCTGTAAAACTTCATTAAAGGATTTCTGAGGAGAGTTTGGTGTGGCCTGTCATGGTTAATATGCTCGGCAGTTCCGCAGTAACCAAGCGCCTAGCCTCCATTTTTATTATGATGATAGCCAAGTTGTCTCGTGTTCTTCTGCTAAATTTCATCAGCTTTGCCTGAAATGTCATGTTTGTCTGAAGTAAATGGTGTAAATGTCTCTTCTAAGATTGAGAGATTTTTGGATCTTTAACAAGTCTGACAAAACAAACAGAAATTTAAATCGAAGATTTGAGGAAAATTGCTGATTTTATTTATTTGAAGTTCATTTAAAGATTGTGTCTGAAGCTGCATACTCATATTGACACAGATGAGGCTTTGTGTCGTTTTTGGACTCACAGGTGTTTTTTTACTTCTCTCTTTATATTAAATAAATCAACCAAAAGAGAGAGGAAAACTCAAAGACAATGAAACCATGAAACAAAATTAAGGTCAGCATCAGAGAGAGAGGAGAGAAAGAAAAAAACAGTATTCAAAATTACGGAGCACGGCTGAGAAAACAGAGGAACAAAAGAGAAACAGAACAGAGGAAGAAAAAAACAAAGAAACCAGGCCGACGCAGAAGAAAGGCTCAAACATCAGAGTGGCTTTATTAGTGTGTGTGAGTCTGTGTGTGTGTGAGTGTGTTTGCCTCTGGTAGAACCTGACAATACCCAGAGTGACACTTAGAAAGATCGACGCAGACTGATGAAGACAGCCTGCGAGGATCTGTGTGTGTGTCTGTGTGTGTGCGACCACTACTGTCCTCATCTTGTTTTCCTTGTTTGCCAGTGAAGCAAAATTGGACACAGCGGAACTTATATTTTGAATGACATCGCTCATTATCAGCCAATCATCACGTCCTCTGCGAGGTGCGAAACATCATGAACGCTGCCGTCTCATTGGGCCTTCAGCTGCCAATCAGCTGAGTTTCCAGCTTAATTATTATCTCCCGACTATGAATATACTGCGATGTCCACTTTCTTTAATAATTCCTAATGAAACAGAGAGCTGATGTAGCTGTTCTTGTGTTTGTACATTGGAATGTGCTTTCTAATGTCAGACTGCCTGTACGAGGGTAATGTGACACCATGTGACTTTCTATCAACATGTTTTAGAAACGTTTTAGAAACTATTTCTCCTGCTAAGATCTGAGAAAATGTAACAAGTGTATTTCTTTGTTTCTTGTAAAAACTGACGTGTTAGCCCTTTATTCTAATGTACCTACCTTTAAGTATTTGTAGATAAATAAAATTAGATTTTTATTCAAAATAAAATACATTGAAATTTAATTTAATTACTTAGGAATTACGTCCTTAGTTGGGTTTCAGGATTTTTAGTCCTTCCAAATCAATCAGAAATCAGTTGGCCGATGAACTACGTGTTGTAATGATCAACAACATTTTAATTCCAGCCACCACTTTGTTGAATTTGGTGGTAAACGTGGGACAATCGGTGTGATTTACCAGCCTGAAGGAGCGCAACACGCTGAGCCCCTCCACATCGGACAGGCCGAGCTCCATGAGGCTGAGGCAGACAATGATGCTGTCGAAGATGTTCCAGCCAGTCTGGAAGTAGTAGTATGGATCCAGAGCGATGATCTTCAACACCATCTCTGCTGTGAAGATCCCGGAGAACACCTGAAAGTGACACAGCAAGGAATGTAAGCATGGTTTGGGATGTGGGGAGAGTGCTGCAACGCTGTTTTATGTTATCATTCTTTAAACACACACATAATTTTCCGGGACTGTTTTTACAGCAGCACGCTCTGAATCACAAAACGGTATTCCTGTAAATGTTTATGTTAGCAGCGGATCGTAAATGCTGCAGCAAAGCCCTGTGTGTCCATATTATTTTGATTAAAGATGATTAAAAGGACCTAAAAGTGTTTCTGAAATATCACAGCCTCTGCCTGTGTCTGCAGGAAGTGAAAACATATTTAACATGGAGAATGATGACAGCGGCAGCAGCATGCGCTCATGCTGAAGCAGACGTCGAGACGAGAAGGTTTTTATATTTTGTCTTTCACTTTGCTGCCCAAGGATGAGATAAATCGGGCTTATTTTGAACTGTCAATCATGCAAAGCTACTCTAATCAGTCCAAGAGGGAAAATATAAAGCTGGAAATGACCGGCTTAGACAGTCAGCCACCACCCATGGAAAAAATGCTTTTCACACAATTAGATGATACAAAAGCTAAAAAGTAAAAACACAACGTTCTTGTATTGAGAGTACACAAAAACTGAAACTAATTGTAACACTTCAAAGCGTTGGGGTTAGTAGTACTGAGAATACAAAGGAAGCTGAGTCACAAAAGCACACACAACACAAAGGAAAGAATGTGGACATGTACAGGTAGAGACAGAGACAGTCAGGTGAGGACACACACAACCACACAGAGATACAAGAACTAAATGAAGGGCAGAGTTAGCCAAAGGGTAGGACATTTCAGACTGGGTTAGGTTCACACACACACACACACACACACACACACACACACACACACACGTCACCTCGTATAACTGCTGCTGAAGTACACAAGTTCTTTAAACGCCAGCAGGATTTCAGCTGCTCCAGAATAAAAGGACGTTCCAGCACACTGACCTGCTATGCTAACTTTAGCATGTGTGTCAGTTAGCATGAAGCCTAGCATCTTTCAAACAGCATGGATCGCCAGGGCTGAAATATGAAGCTAGCACAGAACGTACCACGAGCTGCAGTTCCTCTAATGTCCACTCGAGGCTGTCTCCAGCACTGAGTCAGTCCCCATACACTCCCAGGTTCAAATCTCGGCTTCACAGCAGAAGGAAGCACGTTTAGAGCCTGATAAGTGACAGTGTGGGACTTTAAAGCTAATTCCCCCCTTTGCAACGTCTCTGAGTGGTGTGATTTTTTAGGCAGCAGTGATCTGAGGACTTGGTGACAGACCTGTGTGACAGACAGAGTCTCTCAGTGTTGATTTGGTGATTTTAGAAAGTCTAATAAGTCTTTTTCTCAGCTGGCTGCTCCTCTGGTTTGATCTCTTAAGCCTCTCTGTCTGCCTCTCAGTGCAGACCTCAGCTCATCCAGGGTCTGCCTCGCTCTGCTTTACATCACACGTGTGTCTGTGTGTTTGCTACATTTAAAGTGTGGGTTTCTTCCACTCTGTGTGTGTGTGTGTGTGTGTGTGTGTGTGTGTATGTGTGTGTTTTGCAGCAGCTCCTCTCCCTGCTTGTTGTTCCAGACTGAGGGGATCCTCGATGTGACACAAGCTACGTGACACACGTGTGTGTGTGTGTGTGTGTGTGTGTGTGTGTGTGTGTGCATGCATGTGTGTTTTTCAGCCTGTGTGTGTTTCAAAACCAGTTAGTATGAAAAATGTGTGCATGTGCATCTCCTAAAAAGTGAGTTTTCACTTCAGTTTTATTTCTGTGTTTGGGTGCTACAGAAAATCAGAGGCTCTGGGGTTACCTCTCTCTAAAATACTCTCACACACACACACACACACCTCGATCCTCTTATATGGGCTCATTAACTCTGTAGTGCGTTGATTAGCTACTCAACAATCATGCTGTTATTATTACTGGCATCAGGAGAGCCTCTCTCTTGCACGCACACACACACACACACACACACACACACAGGTAAAGTGTGTGTGTGTTTGATGTAATGATGAAGGAGGCTCTTTCAGAACCAAAGGGTGAAGAAATACATAGAATCAAAGATTAAGAGGAAATGAATCACTCTGAAAAAAAGGTAAATTTAAACAAATTTAACAGAAGGAGAACAAGAAGAGGAGAAGGTGAGGAAGAGAAGAATAAGAAGGAGGCTAAAGAGGAGAAGTGAAAGAAAAAGGAAGCGAAATGAAGAAGAAGACGAGAAATGGGGTAACGGAGAAGGAGAGGAAGAATAAAAGAAGAACGATGAGGGAGATAAAACTAAGAATAAAGGAAAAGAGAAAGGAGGAGGAGGGTCAGGATGTGGAGGACAAAGAGGAGGTTGCTGGTTTGAATCCTGCCTGAGTTTGCATGTTCTGTGGGTTCAGCAGTCACATTTATCAGCGCTCTGTTGTTAAAGAGTGTGTGTTACTGATCGGTGCACAGAGTGTAACGGTGTGCTGACATCAGGCGGAGTGACGTTAATCAAGTTAG
This sequence comes from Pelmatolapia mariae, assembly GCF_036321145.2. Classification (NCBI taxonomy): domain Eukaryota; kingdom Metazoa; phylum Chordata; class Actinopteri; order Cichliformes; family Cichlidae; genus Pelmatolapia; species Pelmatolapia mariae. Next base: position 3,991,477 of record NC_086235.1, on the reverse strand, counting down.
ACACAGTTCAGCTGTCAAATGTCAGCAGCTGCCTTTGGGCTCCAGCTAAAAATCACATCACTTCTCAGCACGCTTTATTTTATTATGCAAGAAATATTTTGTAAACTCTCTGAACGCTGAGGCTCAGCGAACATCGCTCGGATTTATTTTTATTATAAAAACCCGTGGACTGATTTTTTTTTCCTGTTTTATTTCTAAAGTTTTTAAATGCAAGACAAAATGAACAGGAACACCATATGGAGTGCACTAACCACAGCAATACCTCATAAAACTTTCATAAATCATGGCAAAGTTCAAGCATGAAAAAAAAAAACTAAATTAAATCAGTAAACATATTACATTACATTGTACAAGTACATTTCTCCCATAAATCAGTCTATTAAAAATAAATCAACAGATCACAGTTTTCCTTCCTTTCTATTATTTTAAGAGATACATATATGCATAGATTTGCTCTGAAAATTAGGACAATATTAATTTGCATATATGAGTTTTCATTTGTATCTCATTTGCTTCATTAGCATTTTTTTTATTATATGAATTATTGTACAATTTATTTAGGTTTTTGGGGTGGGGAGTGGAGGGCTGTATTGAATATTGGAAAATAGGCCAATGAGAATAAATATCAATAATACAGTTTAAAATTTAGGTTACTTTACAAACAGCTGTCCTGACATTGGCTGTGAACAAAACTCACCAGTCAGGTAGCGAGTAATCCCGCCACAATAAAGTGCAGCGTAATAATGCTTTTGGTCTCCATAAAATATGAAAGATTAGACAAATAAAACAAGTGGAAACCTCTGGAGGTGGAAAATGAAACCAACACAGAAATGACAAAGCTGCAGTTCCTCTGTTGTCCACTTGAGGCTCACTTCCACCTCACAGGCAGCTGTAGCTGTTTGCTAGGCTTCACCTCAGTGAGTGGCCTTTTGGAGCATTTTTAATGACATCATGTGACCAATAATATTGCTGCTGCCAAAAAGTGTGAGCTCCTGTGCTTTGAATGATTGAGTGTCTGTGCATTTGTACTCTATAGTTTACTGATACGAACCACTAACCAAGCTTGGTAGCATTGCAGCAGCCAAATCACTAATTTTAGTGCGACATCACCAACCAGTGGTTTGACTGCATTCATCTTTTTGTACAAGCTCTGTGTGGAGGGCCTTAAAGGCAGACATGTTTCACCTGTTTCACCTGAACTTTTCAGAGCACACTTTAATCAGGTAAGTTACTTTGCTTCATCTCCTAATCCTAGCACTCTGATTTTACTCCAAATCAGAGGAGTTAAGTTTAAAAAAGCTTGCTTTTTTAAATTATACACGACTAACTGTCCACTCTTTGTTGTGAAACAGGCGTTAGTCTGTGGGCCGAGATCTAGGTCTGAGATCCAGTTCAGCCAGCAGACTCGCTCGCTTCCTCACCAAACAGTTACGTCTGTGAGAACGAAGAGATGTGTGTGTCTGGCAAGTTTAAGGTCTAGACACTGTGTTCTCCACTGAGTGTGTGTGTCTGCGCGTGCTGATTCACTGACTGAGCGATGAAAAACTACTCGGGCCAGCAAGTAAGTGTGTGTGTGTGTGTGTGTGTGTGTGTGTGTGTGTGTGTGTGTGTGTGTGCGAATGCTGCTGGCTCCCAAACAGGGGTTGTCGACATCAGCACTCAGTAATAACAGTAACATCAGCAGAGAGAGGATGACACGGACTGTGTGAGTGTGTGCGCGAGAGACACGTGATTATTTTTGTCACAACCAGGCAGATGTAATGAGTAAGCAGCGGGACACACACACACACACACACACACACACACACACACACACACACACACACACACACACACACACACACACACACACACACACACACACACACACAGGCTTTGGTCAGAGACACCGTGTCCATGTGGATTTCCCGATGATAAATTGCTTGTTTAAGTCTAAAGCTCATCAGTTTTTAAAAAGTTTTTCCTAAATTCTGTTTATACGCTAATTTTACTTCTTTTTATTTGTTTAGTCATCACATAAGGACATTCTGATCATACAATAATGCCCCCAAAAACATTTTACATCTCTGAGTTTTTGTCTTCCCCATCACTGCCCTAGTGCCTGTTAGCAAGGGCAGCACTATGCTGACCAAATTAAAAAAACTACAATAACTTGTAGACCTGTTCCACAAGACTTTTCGATCGCTCCATTGTTAGAGCAACTAAAAGTTCATATGCAATGATTTACTTTATTTTGTAGTACACCTTCGTTATGTGACCTGCCTACTTTTCCATGCAGACACATAGAAAGCTAGAGGTGAGGAGAGCAGCAGGAAAACCCTGTGAGCACCAATGACAACAGAGTCAGACAGCCTGAAGGGAAGAGCTGGGTTGGTGGCGGATTGCAAAGTGGCTTGCAAATATATAGCAATCAAAAGGGTAATCAAAAGAAACGTAAATGGGGTAGCCAGTTGCAAAATGCATGGGTCAGTTATATATATATATATATATATATATATCTCTATCTGTATATGTAAATATGATCTGCCAAGGGTTTTCTATTCTATTCTATTGACAGAGCTTAAGTTTTCAGTCTCACTGAACTCTCTATGTTTCATTTATATTTCATAAATTCTGTGAAACTGCCACAACCCAAAGACTTTATATTAGCATGCTATATTTGCATGCTATCATTTACTAGTTAAACAGTGTTAATATAGCATTCAGCTGCTGGTCCCTGTCAGACTGACAACTCAATCTGTCCATCTTCTTTCTCGTTGGAGCTTATCCTAGCTGTCATACTGTCATAGGTTGTGATTCAGGATACACTCAAAACCTTAAAATCAGATAAATGTTTTCAGATTTATTAAAATAAAAATCCAGACTTAATCTAAAATTAAGTCCATACTAGTGCTGGGCGATATGACGATATATATCGTGTGGACGATAGAAAAGTGTCTATCGTGCCATTTGTCTTCTATCGTTTATATCGTACTAACCCAAATTTTATAAATTATTACATAAAATATATAATTAACCCTTTACAACCGGTCGGAGCAGGCACACTCCGTTTTACCTAACTATTTTTAAATCCCTGTAGAACTGGAACCACGTAAGGTGGCGCAATATTTTTTTTTTTGCATGTGAAACCGGAGGAGTTGTACTTACATCTTATGCCATTAGCTTGTCCAAGGTCACGGTTTCCTTCCACATATAACTTTGCAGAAACTGCATAAGAAGCACTTGCAGCAACAAAAACATAATATTCCAGAAACACGCTTTGCCAAGGTTCATAAGACTTCCTATGTTGGCATATACGTCAGCGCGAACTATCGCATGTCCGTCATTACCTGCGCGAAACCGGAAGTGACATCATTTTCGCGAAAGGGCCTTATAAGCCTATGTTGGTGTTTTTAAAAGACATGTTTGACTTTATGTTTTTCTGTATCGTTTCTGGGATGCTTAGAACTCAAATTACACTGTTGGAAATAGTTTATTTTGATGCATTATAATATTTATTTTCATTTTTCCTGCAGTGTATAAAAATTAGTGTATCTCAAAAATAAAACTATGAAGACACTCAAAATAAATTTCTCGTGGTTGGAAACTTTTGTATTTACAGTTTTGAGGGATACACCTCTTAAAATTTTTTTAACTAGAAATATATGTAAAAAACAAAACAAAAACGATTTTCAATTTTTTTGTAGTTTATTGCACTACAAGTTTTTGCAATTTATGTAGTTACTATGGACTTAATGCATACATATTATTAAAATTTGGGCTATAACGGTTGTATTGATGTATGGAAACTTGAAATACTCCCACAAGTGGCACTACAGCATGTAAAAACATAAAGATAAGCTCTGGCGGACTTGGTTCTATGGTAGGTCTTAAAAGGTTAAATAGCCTGTGGCAAATATATTAGTGTTGTCTTCTCACTATACATGCTCTTAACTTTATGCAAGAAAAAATAAAGTATAAAAAAATGATATTTTTCGCAAAGAAACTCTGTCTCGTGGTTTGCGAGCTGGTGCTGCTGTACGTGCACCCGGATTTGCGACATACTTTACAGTAACTCAAAACAAAGACTGCACCCTCGGCACTCACTGTTTACAGACTGCGTACTTTCTAGATGACCACAGGTCAGGTCGTATATCGTGATATATATCGTTATCGTGATATAAAATAATTCATATCGTGATAAATATTTTTTCCATATCGCCCAGCACTAGTCCATACTGTGCTTCTATGATGAAAGACATTAAAGGTTAAGTATAACGAGGATGAGTTGTGCCCTTGATGCAGAGTACTGCTCTGTGGATAAAAGCCTGCAGTGAATGTATGCATTCTATAGATCTTTGCATACATGGAAATATTGATAAGTGAAACCAGAGAGCGACGCTGAAGAGCACACGAGAAACAGCCACAAAAAGTGAAAACTCACATCGATTGTGTCAGCACAGAACTGACCTGACATGATCCTTACATAACACACACACACACACACACACACACGCACACACACACACACACACACAGAGGCTCTCCTGTCCGTCAGAAAGGCTAGCTAAATGCTATGTAAACATCTGTGAGGATTAGAGGTTTTAGCCTATAAAGAACTTAGCGACTCCACAGTGCAATTGGATCCCGTTGACACGACGCAGCGTTTATCTGAGACTTCAACGCCTCTGAATTGAAATGGAGGAGCGCTTCAAACTGTTTACGTTGCAAAAGTATATAGCTGCATTAAACTGGAGGCAAGATGACAGCAACATTAGAGGGATATTATATAACAGCTCGTGCTTTTGACTCCTTGACGTTCCTTGGGGGTTTTGAAGCTGTCTTAACATGTGGGCATTCACAGCTGACCAGCTTAACGTACACAACATCATTATATAAATCGAATCAATCACTTTGCTTCAAAACTATCGATCCATCAGCTGTGTCTGCTCAATCCTAGAGAAGGAGGCGAGCTATCAAATACCATCCACTCTCACACCTATACACTTTGCACATAAGAGTAAGACTCTTCAAGAGTAACAGAGAGCGACTCTTCCAGCAAAAACCAGGGCAAAAGATGCCTTAAAGGGTCATTTCATTGTTATTTTGCCATATTTTCTGCAGTCCAAATACACTCACCAGTTAAATCATCAGAAGATCCGTTCAAAGTTTTGGTGACTTTAAATTTTAAAAGCTTTTTTTGTCCCATAAATTATACAACTTCTTCAGATTAGTAAAGCTGCTCTATTAATGGGTAGAGATTAATAACATCTCCTGGCTTTGGACCAGCTTCTCCCCATTCTGTTTCACTGTATGGTTATAGTAAGCCAAGAAAATGAATACAGACAATTAAGTTTACCTTTGTTACAGTAACAAATATGTCTGTCAGCACACAGTTAAAGCTGCTGTGAGCCTGTTCTGTGCAAACACAATCAACTCATGCAGCTATTGATTTGGCCTCTGGAGGTTGTGACAGGACAGCTTCCATCTTTGGCATTTCAGAACTGTGCCATAGATTTCTATTTAGGATTCAGCGACATTTGCAATCCTTATACTGTCTCTGGTTACTCTAAAATTTAGAGTTAGAGCAGCTTATGAGTTTCACTTCTGTAGTTTGAACACAGTGAAAAGACAGCGTGAGCATTGGTGGCTGCGCAACCAATCAGAAGAAGCAACAAAGCAGTGCCGTATTTCTCTGCTGATTCGCCTCGGTTGAAACTGAAGATCATTTTGTTTACTTACTCTTTGAAGTAATTGGTTGTTTACAGAGGAAAATGAATGCTGGGGCATCATAGCATTGCTAAAAGCATCTCTCATAATCCATGTGACTCTCCCACAGAGGCCCACCTTTGAGCCTGGCCCCACTGACTGAACCACTGCTGCCGGCAGGCCAAAATCACTGTTTCTACTTATAAACTGTATTACCATTTTCTGCCTGCAGCCTGAGCTGAGGAAACCTGACATCACTGGACGGAAACAAGTGTGTGTGTGTGTCTGTGTGTGTGTGTGTGTGTGTGTACAGGTGTGATTAGCACACTGACTCTGGCTGAGGGCCTTTCACACCTCAGGTGAACCAATTACCATATTGCATCAACCTATCAGCTCCTGTCAGATAGTCGGGACACCTGCGGGCTCAAACACTGGAGTTAGTCACAGTGGTTTAAAGCTATCTGACCCGCATCTGTCAGCTCTAATACTGAAACCCACCTTGCCTTTTTTTTTTTTTACAAAGAGAAAAAAAAACACAGACTTTTCTAGAAAGGCAATGAAATTAGTTTCTATTTTTCCTCTCTGAATCCTGAGGATTTGAGATTGTCCAAAAAGATTTGCTGTGGTTTCAAATGTCCGACGGGGGTTTCCCAAACCGTCACGCTCTTTGTCACTTTTGGAAAATGTCACAGTCTCTTCAACCCGCCCAAAGTTTGTTTCCACACCTGCTTGTAAACAACCAGTGAGGAGCTTCCTTCACTCTGCTCTTCCAAGACAAGTTTGCATGATTCTCTGAGCTGAGATTCACAAAACTGACTGAATCTCTCATTTCAGCGATTTAGAGATAACCTTGTGTTACAATACAAAGAGATAAAATAGATACATATCTCTGAAAATGTGGCAGGTAAAAGTCCTGACATTTTTCCCAGCATGAAACAGGATATTGGATGTGACATTATCAGGTTTCTTTACATACACCATGCTATTAGTTTATGGAAGACAACAATGGATAGGCAGGGAGTACATGACAAGACACACTCAGCTAACTTAAGGCCTCAGACACACAGGAGAGACCTGCCAGTGACCGTTCAGCACCCACTGGGTTTTTCCTCACCAACTGTGAGTAGTTGCAGGAAAATACATGAAACTGCTAATCTGAAGGCATGCAGCCTTAAAAGACTGGTCAATGACCCTTTGGTAACTGTTGGCTAAGAAACTTGCTAGCTATTTACTTGCTAGGAATAAGTGTGTATTCTAGGACTAGTTGACAACTGGTTACTGGCAGCTGCTAGCTTGAAACTGGTAAGCTGATCCACTGGAAATATCCTTGCAGTTGCTTTGGTTGCTATCAGGTTGCTAGAGCCACCAGTAGTTTGCATGGAGGGCATCAACTTGTCTGCACCTGTCTGCTACACAAAAGATAGTGAAACTGTGAAAAGTGTGACGAAATCAGAAACAACATTCGCCTTCAAAGTAAAAGCTGCATCTTTTGAAATGTGTTGGTTGAAGCGATAAGTCACAACTTTTATTCTTAAGGTAAACATTTTTCATTTCCGGTTTGTACTGTATCGCACATTTTCAAATTTTATAACAGCTCAGAGAATAAATGGGGAATGTTTACAGACAAGTCGGTGTCTTTCATGCAATCTACACGCAACCATGGTAACCACTCACCAGCCGGTTGGTAAAGACACAGCAGCAGTCAAATAGATAGCTAAACTATGATTAACAGCTGAAACTTGAAGCTAACACTGCAGATAAACACGTTGAGCTAAACAGTACAAAGAGTTGAAAGATGTAAAAGCTAAAATGAACTAAAATGACAGAACCTAAAAGTATTTCTAGCAGTTAAATTATTAGCAAATAGTATGGATTTAAATTTGAATTACAGATTTCCTCACCTTTATTCTTAATGACGAGTTCTGATACCATAGTATATATCCATACAGACGACCAATAGAATAATTTCCAGGTTTTTCAAATAATACCTCCATAGACAGACCATCCTCATGAACACACAGTAATTGTTCTATAACCAGGCCTGAAATATAATAGAAACCGCTGAGTTCACAAAAGAGCTTCAGGGGTTACTCCTAGTAGGTTCTTGAAGGTTAAAGTGTGGATAACCTGTTAAAACTATTAGTTAAACATGAAGGACACATTTAAATGTATAGCTGCTAAATGGAGGATTAGATAACAGTGTGGGCTTCAGATCCAGTTTAAATGAGCTCAGACAAACACATTTAAACATGACAGGGCTGCAAATAATCATTTAATGTTGCTCAAGCAATTGGTTCGCGATGTTTCATCTTTCATGAGCTGCGTTAACTACTTTTTCTCTCTTTTGAGTTACCTGTCTGCTGCTCCAGTCATTCCTGGTTTATTAAAAGAGGAGGCAGAGGGTGGGGCTTGCTATAAATAAAGAGGCCTCAAGGGCAAAATAAACCATCTGCTATAAGCACAGGGGGAAATGGGGCTTCTTTATGGTCCCTGTGGTTTCCCCCTTTACCTTTATGGGGTTTCCCCATCTGTTATTTAGGTTCAGTTTGTGAGTCTTTGTTAAGCAGCAGTTTTTGAGCTGATTATTCTGCAAATATCTGATCTTGTTTGCTTCTGTATTCCTGTGATTGTTTGGGTGAACAGTGCACCTGTGTCTATGTGTCTCTCACCCACATATCTCCACTAATAACCATGCTTTACTGCTTTCCCACCAAGCATCCACGCATTCATTCATCCATTGTTCCTACCAGGTTCCCGATGGTGAGCATGCCATTGAACTCATCAGTCATGGGGTAGTGCTCCATGGCCATGAAGAGCGTGTTGAGGACAATGCAGACGGTAATGGCGAGGTCCAGGAAGGGGTCCATCACCATGATCTTCACCAGCTGCTTCACCTTAAGCCACATAGGGCAGCACTCCCAAACCAGGTAACGGTGGGCAAACGTGTACCAGCAGGGGTGACACTTCTTATGGGATTCCTCCAGTTCTGCACAGGAAACAAAATGTGGTCAAGGGGCACTGTAGGCAAAGACAAATGTGGTTTCCTTCTGCATAAACAAAGTTACACTGGTTAAGTTGGAAACTGAACAACTGAGAAGCTGGGAAAGGGGTAAGTTGCAAAGCTGATTGTGGAACAGACTAAAGGTGCAAAAATACTGAGCCCTGTGTGTGATTTTCCAGGTGTAATGATGACTGAAACAGATGACAAATTAATACATAGTAAGCCTAAAAGACGAGATTTGGCTTAAAATTAGCTCAAGTTATCTTTAAGATCAGCTGATCAGCTGGGATTGTTGCCGACTTTGACTCTGATCTAACATTTTGCTCGATTAAAACAAGAACAGAAGTGATTTAAGTCAAGAGATGATTTGGATACAGCAGGATGGAGGCAAGGTGAAAAGAATACCAATCAATGGATAAATGTGATTATTAATAGGAACAAAGACTGGTCTAAAAGGAATTTTGGACTGATAAATGAATCTGTTGTGTTACAATCTGAAGCTCTTTCTATATAAATACTTGTGGAGCAGAGGCTCAGACTGCATTACCTGTAATTATGTTGGTCGATAACAACAACGATAACAGAAATACTTTGAAATAAAATAGCTGGTGGGCTGCTCTGTGGCTGTGTGGCACAAAGCTTGATGGCAAACAGTCCTGAACACATGAACTAATTCATCAGAAGATCAATAAAACAAACAGTGAAGGCACGTTATGAAAAAAGCACTGGTGGATTTGCAGCCTTTTATTTGAAGTAAAAAAGCGTCTCGTTCAGTGACGGAGCCTCGAAAATGCAGACTGTGAAAAGTCACAGGGCTGGAGTATTCCTGAATGTTTACAAGGTGTCCTCTGGTGTCAGTGTGATGACCGACGGCATTATGGCAGCAGTGAGAGGAGTCGCACTCCCAAATTGTTCTTTGTAAAAGAGCCCTTATAGAGACATTTACATGAGCTGATCATTAGATGCTCTCTTTGCACTTCTTCATCACCATTTCCGATTATGACATCAGATAAAATTATCCAGGCCCTTCAAGGTTCATGAAAACCTTCTTCAGGACCTGAAGTTGTCTGAATGATGGGAAATCTCCAAACTGATATATCAAACGTGAACACTGTTATTGTTTCTCCATTTCACAGCTTTAAGCTACATTTACAGTTAACATGTGATCAGATTAGAAAATGATTTTCACACAAAAAAGAGTCATGGCTGAAAAATGAACCTGGTATTAAGTAAAAACTTTCCATATGATATAACTTGTTTTGAGCAGCCAACTAAAGTTGAGCCAAACTTCTCAAAGTTTTCTGCAGTGAACCATCAGAAACTCCTCAGGTACGAGGTGGGGTGGCTGTAGTTCAGGAGGTAGAGCAGGTCAGCAGCTGATCGGAAGGTTGGTCCCTGGCTCCCCCCGTTTTCATGCCAAATCTCCTTGGACATGAAATATCCGTCTTGCTCTCTGATGCATCCATTGGAGTATGAATGCGTATGAATGATAGTTAGAAAGCACTCACCGTATAGATAATAGTGCTTCTGTGAATGGGTGTGTATGGGGTGAATGCGGCGTGTTGTATAGAGCGCTTTGAGCACTCCAGGAGAGTAGAAAAGCACTATATAAGAACCAGTCCATTTACGAATGTTCCCCTTCATCACTGACATCATCTTCATGCAGTTCATTAAAATTATGCTGAACTGTTTATTCTTTAGGCCGAGACACTTGGAGTGGGTGTAAAATTGATTTGGTTACAGTGTTTTAACAAAATTGTTTTTCAGTTATGAAAATGCCCTATGACTACCTCCCGTGTAGGTTTCCCGACTATTACCAGACGTACTTTGAATATTTTGTAATTATGACAAAATCATAGCTGATGCAGAATGCAGAAGTAAATTGAAGCAAATATTTATAAAATTGCAATTTATGTTTTGATTTATTTTAATAATTCTATTTTATTTTGGCACTTTTTTCCCTCCATACAACCAAACGCCACCTGGTGATTGCTTAGTTAATCTGAACTGGTAAGAACATTATGGATCGTAGTGCTGTTTTTATTTTTTTTAATCCAAAGAAGAGCTCAAGTTAAACCATGCAAAATAAATTCATAAAGCTTATTTTAAATTGAAGGAAAGTCTCCTGGGAAACAGATGATAATTTTAAAAATGACATGAATAAATCAAAGAGGGGAGCCGAGGAGGGACGGAGGGATGAAGGGTGTGCAGATGGATGCAGGGAGGACAGCAGTGGGATTTTGTATTTTCCTGTATAATGATCTGTTCTGTAAGAGCAGCGACTGCCGAGGGGAGAGACTGTGACTCAGCAGACCTATCACACGCACGCACACGCTTAGAACACACACGAGTGCAGATTTGATATGAATCCAGAAATGTAACACACCAATATCATACACACACACATACAAACACACACACAGGAAGTTGGAATGATCTCACGGTTAATGAGGGTGACCAGGATAACACTCTCTCCCTCTCTGTTTCTATCATTCTCTCTCTGTGTCTCTCTCCCTTTTCCCAAGTCCCTGGCGCAAACAAAGCCTGTGTTCCCCTGGGGTTGACTAGGGCAGCGACACACACACACACACACACACACACACACACACACACACACACACACACACACACACACACACAGTCTTTGAAGCAAACTCAGACACAGCTACACACACGCTCCTCTCTCGCACCCACAAAAGCGTTATAATTCAGACAAATACGTGGTTACACAATCACACACAAACACACACATATTGAGACACAAAGTCAGGCAAGGTTACAGTCCCATATTGACACACAAAAGCAAACACATAAAATGTGAAAGGATGCTGGAGCTGATGCAGAAACTTGTTTTTTCCAGGTAATGAGCCTGTTTTAAATCGCTCTGCCTTTTGGTAGAAATGAAGTGAAACAGAAGCTTCTGTAAAGAAAGGAAATCCATTTAATCCTGTGTGGGATTATTTTAAGAATGATTAAGATTAGCTTCACTTTGTTTCGCTGCTATCAAAGTCTGCTAAATAAATCAAAGAAGTCTCACCACTCAGCCTCAGCTGAGCGGGTATTTGGGATAATATTAGGAAGTCCCCATCTAAATGAACGTGGATAAAGACTTAGTATTGATTTCTATGGTCACCGGGGCATAAAAACTGCAGGTGTAGAATCAATAAGTTGTTCTGATCTGTATTTTTTCCACCTGATAGAGCACATGCCCCATGTACCGAGGCAGCAGCCTGGATTCAGCTCCGCCCCTGGTCATTCGCTGTGTGTCATTTCCCTTCTCTCTTTCCCCACTTTGCCATCTGTTCTACACTAACACTCTCATATAAATGCAACCACTATCACATTAAGTCATATACAGTACAGCATGAAACAAGGAGATGGGATCAAAGCGGTTTGCAAAGTCGATTGCAGATGCAAAAACAAGGGCATGGGCATAAAAACAGACTTTAAAATGCCTCCATTAAACTCAGTCAATGAATTATAGCAGCTGAATTATTCCCTCTAAAAGAACAAACTGTGGACCATTAATTCAGAAAGCTCAGCAAAACATCAGCTAAAGTTAAAACTCAGTTTAAGCTATTTTAGCCAGCCTACAGCTCATGCCACATCTGCAAGCCACTTTGCAACCCTGACTTCGGTGTCTGCTAAGAAGCTAAGAAACCTGCTGCTGCTCTCCACACCTTAACCATGTGGAGGCCCCAGGACAGAGGCATGCTGGTAGCTAAACTGATGGGAGCTGGACGTCTTAATGAAGGTAATGAAGATGTTTCAATTCTCATCTGAGAAGCTTAAACACTTGTAGAAGCTGATGAGGACTCCCACGTGTTTTTGCTATTGTAGGGTTGAATATGCTGAATTCATACCTTGGTTTATAACGACTCACATCATATTTAGTGTGTGTGCCCTGCATTCGAATTAGCGTGGCTCACTTTGCTTCTCACCTTCCATGACGTCGGTGAGGTAGCTGGCAGCACTCATTGCCCTGCCCCTGCGCTCCGAGTCCTGCGTGGACGAAGGCCGAGGAAGTAGCATCGTGCTGAGCTCTGTGGTGGACGTGGGAACCTAAAAAGATGGAAGTCATCCTGATTACTTTAGATGTTTAGATCTTTATCCAACATGCAACCAGAGAATAAGAGATGGTATTACCCCACACAGAGTCCCATCTTAACAATCATGGAGTTGGTCTGGGATTAAGAAGAAATCTCAAAGATTTCTACCAGCTCCTCCAAGATATGTTTTAAAGACATCCTCATTTGATTGAGCCTGCTGTCACACATACTCATCATTCATTCTTGAGTATGAGCTGCCTTGGACTCTTCTGTTACTATTGTGATAACATCGCATAAACACACATTTGTGTCGGGTCAAATGGGTCAAACGTAGTGCTGTGATTTCTTTGTGTGTGTGTGTGAGTGCATTCAGTCTATCACCACGGCAACAGAGAAGCAGGTGATGACTGGTGTTCAATGAATCAGAGAAATCAGCGTGCCGCTGCTGTGCGTCTGTTTATCTCTTTCATCCTCACTAAAAAGCACTGTTGGATTTTTTTTCATGTATCAGATGAGCTGCACGAGGGTTGAACTTCTAAAACACCCACTCGACTCTCCTCTTAAAGCCTGACTTCAGCTGCTGCCTCTCAAATTAAAAGTTTAAATTATACTAAGTAATCAACTGGCGCTCAACATTAATTTGCTGCAACCCTTGTTGATTATCCTGAGCTCTTGGTAGTGATCATGATGGCTCATGGAAGCCATTCCTGACTGGAAAGAGAGCAGATGGATTATAAAGTATGTTCCATCAGGTCTGGGAACATCTCAGGAGGAACGCGTTGGTACTACATCGAGTAAAACTCAGATAAATGTCAAGAAATTGGGGGATGAAACTAATATGCTGATCAAAGTAAATGACATGTGGCCACATGTCAGCCTGTGAGGCTTTGTTAGTGTTTTTCAGCTCCACAGAACAGAAACTAAAACATGAGGAGCTGTCAGTGCTGCATCCATACAAATGTGTAATATATGCATCCTCCTGTTATTACCCTTCACAATAAAAGCCCTACAATTATTAGTGCAAGAGTGCTCTCCTCCTGGACAGTATAGGAAATCTTGCTGATAAGGTTGTAAGAACTGCCTTAAACTAGATTAGACGAGCTGCATGAATAAAGTTTTGAGCTCACAAAGTTTGTCTTTGAAGTGTCTTTAAAGTGCCCATAACAGCCTTCAAGACCATATAACAGGAAATAACAAGCAAGTTGTTGTTGCAGAGCCATCCAGGACTGATTTGTGTCAGATCTAATGAGGACTTAAAGTTTTCCTCAAAGAATAAACTTGTCCGAGCAGGTTTTTAAGGCAAAGTCCTTCAGTACTTTTCTGTGTTTAAATTTGCAGCACATTTTTTGAGTAAGCTGTACTTCTAACTATACTACCAAAATCCAAGCGTTGGATTAGCCATCAGAGCCTCCTTACTGCCTACTCACTGAGATCCTCGCCCAACAGTTCAGAAAGTCCTCTCTACACTAATCATGTGTCCTTTTTAAATTCTCATTCCGGTCATTCATGCAAGCAGATGTCAGAGTTGTGTTCTTGTTATTCATCTTTTGACCCAATCATTTTAGCGAGCACAGCTAGTGGAAGGTAATTTCAGATCCAACCTTTCAGACAGCTGAAGGTTCTCCTGGATGTCAAAACTTTGCTCTCGGAGATGGAGAGGACATTCCACAGCACGTGATGTTTAATAGAAACTTTAATTTCAAAGGTTCATGTGACCTGCTGAGTTTGGTTGGATTATTTTTAACCCAATATTGGATCTGTTGGTACAGTTATTTGTGTATTTCACATTATGAGATGTCTTATTCAAGAAATCAAATGATAATTTAATTTAATTATAGAAGCTTTACATGAATACAAATGGAAAATGATATAAGAGCAGGTCTGATAGCTCGAGTTACACCTGCTTAAAAACTACAGAATGCATCTGGTTGTCGCCGCAGTACAGCTCAGCTGACACAAGGAAAACTGCTGGAGCTCACAATAGAAGACCTTTTGCTGCTGCAAAACTGCCTTTTAAATAAAGTTGTGTAGGTTTGAACAGTGCTCAGCTGCTCGCCTTGTAAAGGCCTGACAGCGGTCCCCGGTGAGCTCCGGACTCCTCGGCCCTCACGCAGAGGAACCTGCATGAACCTCATTTGCTCAGGTGTGATTACATAACGCTTCCTGCTAAGTGTTCTTCCAATGAAGCATGACGCACAGGCCTGAAGGTCGCCGCCCACAACACCGCCTACATCCTGTCTGTGTGCCAGGCAGGGAAGCACCAGGGAAACACACACACACACACACACACACACAGCCAGCCGTTTTAGCTTCCGCTGGCTGCTGTGGGTTGCCATGGGGACATTTCCATGGCAAATAAGTGAGTTCTCGTCCCCTCCTCCTCCTCCCACTCGTCTCTGCATCAGTCTGAGCAGCAGGACAACAGGTTTATGGATGGATGGACAAGAGAAGCAGAAATACTTCATGTCAAAGCATGAAACTATAAACTGAACTCAGAGCTGCTCTGAACTCCCACACAACCCCTGCAGTTTACATTCAGTTTATCAAGAAGTAACTTTTTCTACACACTGCAGGAGATTTCAGTTTTTTAATTGTGATGAAGGGGAATTTTGCCTGGCAGCAGCAGAAACCAGACAGAAAAGGTGAGATTACCAAAATGTGCTGACATGCTGTTGGAGGTGACTGTTGAGATTTGGCACTACAGAAATAAAACTGAACTGAACTAAATTGGACTAACTGTTTGCAGATGCTTCAGAACTTTCTCATTAGCAGCCACTTTAGGCTGGCTCCAGAGGTAAGTCACTCCTCATAGACTCTAATAAACCTTTTCAGTTTCCTTTATACCGAGTACAACGATTAAATGCTCACAGCGGCCCAATGCTAGCTAAGCCTTAAAAGTGCACTCAGGCTTTAAGTCACATCACACAACCAAAAAAATAAAAGTCCAGGTAAAAGGTTAAACATCAATATCGTTTACTTAGAATTAAACTTTTATTCTTTCCATGAGTAGTCTAAAGTGCTCCAGTCGATGGTCATTTGACTTCTTTCAGGCTCCTGAAGACGCTCCAGCTCTGGCTTCATCAGTTCCAAAAGCTAAAGAAGAGTCTAAGTTATTAACCTTGGTCAGGGCTGTCACACAGAAGTAGTCCCAACATGCCTAGATCACATAGGTCGAGGAATGGATGGTGCTTAAATCACCTGGTAAAGGATCTCAGGACTGTGTTGCAGGTGGTTGATGGTTGATGTTGTAGGCCACCACCTGCTTGGTCATCCCAGGTGGACATAGATGGCCTCCTTTACTCTGCTCTCATATCATCTCAATTTAAAATGTGAACATCTGTCTCCTCAAGAGTGTCTCCTCTCTTTTAGGTGTAGATGTGGAGTTGACTTCTGTCCCGATGAGCTGACCCTACTATGGTGTGTCATGTATCTGTGGAGTGGTCCTTTGGGTGATCCTATATCCAAAGCACTCCTCACTGCATTGCACAGCATGCATGACGTTGCTCAGTTTGGGAGTGGGTGCTTTTGTCTTGGGATGAACCACTTTGTTATCAGGGAGTGTTGCTGGTTCTGAATTGCAGAAATTCAGGAACCCAATCAACTTTTAGACCTGAACCCTTTCAGATAAGAGGTCTTAGAGAACTTGATAAGGAAGTAGTGCTGCTTTCCTTAGTAGCTTCAGTAAATTCTACTTTCAGAAGTATTTTTACATTATCAGAATCCTAGGTGACTTCTTTCTAGAGATTTTAAGAATTTTTAAAAGATTTTAAGAATACTTGACCTCTGACCTTGCGGTTGAGGTCACTGTGATTTGAATTCATCCAGGATTTTTGGCAGATGTACCTATGGTTTCAATTTTAAACTGCTACGTTGCTTCATTCTTGAGTTATTGCATTTACAAAAAATTATGAAATATTGGTATCACATATTGTAAATAACTGCTCTTCTTGTATGTGTCTTTATTTAAAACATAACACACAATAAACAAAGTAACAGTGTGTTTAATCATGAAGCTGCACAGCATCATAAAACTAAACTTCCTGGCAGAACAGTTACCCTACACTGAATTCAAGCCTACAGGTGTACCTAATAAAGCGAACTCTGAGTGTATTTAACTACTTTGCCCTGTTCTTCTCCTCTTCCTCCTCCTTGTTGTATAACAGTGAAGGTCTGGAAGCGGGTTATGAGCAGGTGGAGGTGACTGAACACCTCCAGGCGTGGAGCTGCTGTGTTTGTCCTGATGATACTCTAAACCCACTGCCTGACGGGGAAAAAGCACCACTGTAAACAAGTATTAAAATAAATGCATTCCCTAATGGCGTGGAGCTCGCTGCCTTTCAGCTGCCACAGGTTTTGTAAGGCTCTGCTGTGAGAGTGAAGATGGAACCGAGGTAACGTTAAATTGACAGAAGTGTCTGAAAGCTGCTGTTTCAAGTGGCACTGTGCTGCAAGACAAAAACCATTCTCACCCCTTACAAACTCGAGATGAAAGTCATTTCAGAGTAACTAAAATCTTTTCAAGGACAACGAGAAAATGTGAAAACCAGGAACGGTATTGATATTCTGAGAATCAGGACTTTGACTAAAGGAATCATCAAAGATCAGAGCTCTGTAACAAAAAAATGTTTATATTTAATTTGTAACTCCATTTTTTGACTCCATGAGTTTACTATTCAAGCCAGTAATTTCGCATTTCTAGTGATTAGGATCTAGTTATCCAGACAGGTTCATTTCTTTATATTCAGGGTTATAACAGGCAGCACGGTGGATCAGTGGTTACCACTAACGCGTCACAACAAGAAGCTTGGGGCTTGAACCCTGTCAGAACCTCTCTATGTCACATTTGCATGTTTTTTTCCCATGGTTGTGTTGGTCCTGGAGATCCAGTTTCTACCTTTATAAAACATGCCATCTTAGCCGAGGACACTCTCCTGAAAAGAGATTTTACTCTCAAGATTTTCACATTGTGTTTAAATAAACATTAGCAAACAAATAACTATCTAAATTGCCTGACTTTTCCTTTAACGACAACAGATTGCAAGTAACCTAAATTCGGCTTCTAAACAAACATCTATGTGGAAGCAGTCCAGGCACTCCAAACTTTTAGAAGCAGCTCTCCACTCAGTGCCGCAGAGGCAGGATTCACGTATGAGTCCCTTCAGTGTTTAACAGCGAGCGTCGTGTGCTATGTTTGCTGGTCATTGTAGCAACACCACATAATTCACAAGACAAGCTTACAGACTTCAGTTAGAACTAGAAAGCCAAGCTTCCTGTTACTAGCTTTGGTCATTTACAACATTGTGAGTGCTCAGTGCAACAATCAACCTCTGCTTCTCTGAAGATCTCATATCACTCCCGTTTTGGCCTCCCTTCACTGGTTGCCTGTAAGTTTTAGGTTTCATTTTAAAATTTTAGTTTTAACCTTTAGGGCCCTACATGGTCAAGCCCCACCAGTATATATCTGACCTGCTGAAACCGCATTGTTCTTCCCCAGCTCTAAGGTCATCAGATCAGAGATTGTTGGTGGCCCCACGCACGCGATTTAAAACTCGTGGTGATCGGGCCTTTTAGGCAGTGGCACCACGGTTGTGGAATTCTCTCCCACTGGTTTTACGCTGTACAGACTCCATCGATTCTTTCAAAAAGCAGCTGAAGACATTTTTATATAGGCAAGCTTTTAATCAATTTGTTGTATTTTACTGTTTTACATTGTTATTTGTTGTATTGCCATTCTTTTCATTTTTCATTTTCTTTTTTGTAAAGCACTTTCTGATTTTTATCTGTGATAAAGTGCTATACAAATAAATTTTACTTACTTACTTATTTACTCTGACTTTGTTTTTCAGAAGTTGTGTTGAATAAAACGGTCAGAGATCTTAAACACTTCAGTTGGAGCAAACTGGACTACATTTTTAGGATCTTGAAGATGTCCCACCACTCATTCACCCTTTCAGTTCTGATGGAGAGTACCACTTATTTAACGTCTAACCAGGTTGTCATGCAGGCGATGCTGCAAGTTGTTGATCAACCATGTCATCAGCACTGAGGTCACATGGGTGTCAGTGTAAGTTGGGGTTGAATCACCTGGAAAGGGATCTCAAGATGGGGTTACAGATGGCTGATGGTGTGCAGGGTTCCTACACAGACTAAAACTAAAGTGCATACTAAAAGTACACACCATCCTATTGTATCAGACAGAACCCTGTCCAAATATGATTTGTGAACAGCACTTGGACTACCAGAGGAAACCACAAAGCTTCTGGTACCAAGAATCTTGTTGCCTGTTTGCAGATTCTACAGATTCATATGCTGATATGCTTACTGTGCAGGTATTCATGCTGGGTATGTTATGTGATTTGTCCCCATTTAGCCCCCAAAAAAGTGCAAAGCAGCACGTAAACACCTGTTTATGGATAACACATCTGCACAGGCAGACTTTCTCACCTTTTCTGCATGTGTTTGGTCACTGAGTCATGCAGTACAAGTGTGATCTGATTATCATCTTGACTGGACATGACCCGGGATACATCTATGTACTGCATGTTTCCAGGCGCACAGCTGACTGCCGGATGTCAACAGCTTTGGTGAAAAAATATGTGCAGCGCAGGAAGCAACGAGAATGAGCCTAATTTAGGATTTCAAGTGAAAACTGTACATTAGTTACTCGTGGCATCAGCACAGCCCGTGTGTGCATGTTTGTATGGCTGTTAAATGTGAATACTGTCTAATGCTGAGTTAGTGATTCTGGCTTTAGTATAATTGTTGAGCCTACTGTACATTCAATCTTGTGGCTCATCAGTAGAGGTCAGTGTTGACAGACTGAGCAGTTTACTGGGGTAAAAACATGTGGACATAGCTAGCTTGCATCGACCTTTCGTTTGTAGACTTTAGCTTGTTAACCACATGCTGAGTCATGAGCCAATGCTCATTAAAAATGCTCCAAGGCTCCAACACCACAAACGTGGTCCAGAGGTCTAGCTCAGAGACTGAGTTAGCTGAGTTTAAGCCTAGCAGACAGCTAGCGGCTAGTTGACATCCACCTGTCAGACACATCCCAAATAATACAAACTTTGAGCTTCAATGCAATTTAAACAGGCAACCCAGCTCCCCCCTCACAGTTGTACCAGGCTATAAACATGTTTGTTTTTGCTATAAAGTTGGGAATGTTGATACGGGAGTCACTGGGAACTGATTCACTTTTGGACGGAGCTTCAAGTGGACATTAGAGGAACTGCAGCTTTTTCCTGGCTCCTTTATGGCCACTTTCAGCTGTCTCTTGAGAACGTTTGTGGTGTGAGCTCTATTTTATTTGGATGTCAGCGAGCACTAGTTAGCTGCTATCTGTGTGATACAGTTCATTTACCCTTTTGGTGACTTCTGGCACCAAAAACCAAAGATAGCTTCTGTCAAACTGCAAATGTTAACGCTTCAAAAGTGTCTTCTAGTGACAGCTCTGTGTATCCATACATTTTTGCTATACAGTATAAGGTTTGAAGGCACTTTTGCTTCATTTGACAAATGTCACAGCCTATAAAAGTCAACCTCAGCTTACTCCACACTCCCCAACAGTTTTGCCCAAATTTGGACTTTCTGACACCTGATTGGCTCCTGGTAAAATATTTATCACTGATTGAACACACAGTCTGAATGAATCTATATCAGTTAGCTCTTCAATGATGTCTGTAACTGCACACAAAGTTCAGAGTGTGTGTGGAAATAGTCTTGTGCCAACAGTGTGTGTGCGTGCGTCCGTGCGTGCGTGTGCGCCCACGTGTGTGAGCAGATGGGGGGAATACCATGGCACTGTTATCTGAGATGGTTGATATGAGTGTGAGTGTGTGTGTGTGTCTTTAACCCATGATATCAGAGTGGAGTTATGCAAAGCGCTGATTCATAATTCACATGTCTGAGTGTTGGATGGCTGCAGGCTCCACCATTGTTTCCACTGCAGCGAACACACACACAGTCAGGACACGGAACTCACACTCTCCTCCTTGACCTTCTCCATGGTGCAAGCAGGCAGCTGCCCCTGCAGTGGCGGTGGGGAAACCCCGTTCTGGTCCATGGCAACAAACAGCTTCCCGTTGATGTTTAGAGTCGGATAAAAAACCTGGAAACACAAAAATCACAAAAGCATAACTACAGTGCCACAGGAGGGACAAAATATTGTAAAGAAAAAACTCCATAAAGCGGTAAAAAACAGAAGAATCTCTCGGTTTATAGTAATACATTTACAATTTGTGAGGAAAAGAAATTAGAATTGAATTATGTGATTAGATTAATATGGTGTATGGTACAGCCTCCAGATTTACAAGAAGTAAATCTGGAGGCTGAAGAAGTCAGAGCGATGGAACGTTTCTCCCAACGTTTCCGAAAACATTTCGCCCAGATGAACAGAATCAACTTTCTGGGAAGAACTACAATAATCTGAGAGATAAAAATGATTGCTTGATTAAAAAGCTCTCATTGCCACACATGACACAGCTTTTACGCTCACCTGGGAGCTCCGGCTGGCCGTGCTGTAGGTGCTCGGCCTCCGTTTGGGCCACGGTTGGGGCAGGATGCCGCTGAAGGTTCCTCCGCTGTAGGTTCGACTACCGACGCCCTCCACCACGTCGCCCGGTACACTGTATTCATCATCGGCCATCTCTCCCTCCGACCCTCGGCTCCTCAGTCGGAAGTTGAAGATGGAGGAGACCTGACTGCTTCTCCGCGTCCTTGTGGAAAAGGAGCGTGCGAGGAGTGGGTGGAGCGGCTGGAGGAGGGGGGAGTAAAGTAAAGTTTTGCACCGAAGATAAACAATGTTAAATCAGATCTTTCTCCACTGACCTTTCCACCATCAGTCAAGTCCACCTGCAGAAGCTTCTCCTCAGATAGGTTCGCCTCCACGTCCCCCACGCCCATCAGCGCCTGGCTCCGCCTTCGCTCCTCAAAGCTGTCCGTTGGTGGGCCGAAAGGAGAGAGGTCTGGTGACATCAACGAGTCAGAGTCGGTAGCTTTTTGGGTGGCACCCTGATGAAAGAATTAATACAGGAAATTAATATTGTTACAAGAAATGTTTGAATGATGAATACTCATATATTAATACATTTTCATTCATAAATGAGAATAAAGGACAGAAGGTGAAACAGAAGCCATTAAACACTCCTTTAAACACTCATTAGTTCACCTTTGTTGCTGTATTATTTTCACTGAAACACAGCAATAACTGAGTTGGATTTATATCATTTATTTTACTTATACAGAGGACCAAAACTGCAAAAATAAAAATAATCCATTAATGTGACTCTTCAAAGAGCAATATTAAAAAAAGATATCACTGATTTATTAACAATGACTTAAACTGATATTTGCTTTCACTTGTGTGTTTATTTGTAAATATTTACCTTTTTTTTATTATTTTATCTCCTATTTGGTTTATGAATCATCTCAGTTTTAGCATGTTTAAAAAAAACACTCTTTTGCTTTTAAAATTTGATTCGATTAATTTTAAAATTAGATTCATTTTCCCTAGTATTTTACCAAACTTATTATGATGATTATTGTTATTATTTTTGCACAAACTAAGGAAGTGCATATAAATACATATATAAAAGTAAAAACACTGACATTTTCATTTTGTATGTATGATTAATCATGCAAATGATTAAAACAGCCAACTTTTCCAGTGAGTAATATACATTTTAACTTCCATTAAAAAAATACTGGAAATTGAAAAGTATTATACAAAGCAAAAAAAAGAAGCAAAAAAAAAAAAAAAAAAAGGAAAACAATACAAACAAACAAACAACCCCACAAGGCAAAAACTTTGCTGACTATTTTCTCAATATTTATTTGTTAATCATCACATGATTGTAACCTTCTTCTCTGTATGTATTATTGTGGGGTCTACCTTACAATATAAAGCGCCTTGAGGCGACTGTTGTTGTGATTTGAGGATGTATAAATAAAATTGAATTGAATTAATTCATTAGATATTTTGGCAGTTTCTGACCTCCGCAGTCTTACACTGCACCGCACTGCTGGATAATCGAGCACATCAGATCATCAGTTACCTGTTGCTCTTTCTTCAGTATCTCCATAGCTTGCTGAAACTCCCGCTCTTTCTGGGAGGCCTCGGCGATGGTCGCCTGGTTCTGCTCCTCGTACGCCATGGCGACGACAGCCAAGATGAGGTTGACCAGGTAGAAGGAGCCCAGGAAAATCACCACCACGAAAAACACCATGTAGGTCTTACCGGCCGAACGCAGCGTCTGAAGACGCACACGTGGAAAACGTTATGACGGGAATAAAATCGATACTGACTGAAGTGCAACATTAAAAGTGAAGCAACACGGCTAATAAAATCCAGCTGGTTACAACAAGAAATATGCTTCATTTCACAGAGTGGTCAAAGTAAAGAACAGTGTCTCACATATCCTTTGTTCACTGTGTGGAAAGTGAACACATGCTCACTGCATGTAGTATTATCAAACATAGTTACAGTGATGCACTGAGGACAACAAAGCTGAGTTTCACAGAAAAATCATTTTATGCATTTTTATCCTGCCTGCAGTTTCTGCCCATTGTTGCACTGACATGACATCACAATTGTGAGAAGGCCAATCAAATTCTGGATAAGGGACAGTGCCACCCCCAGCCCCGCCTTTAGCCTTGAGTCGAGAGTCTGTCGCCAAACTTGTGTCAGAATGACATAATGTCAGGATGAGAACACGCTGAATTAGACACAGTCTAGATGTCTGTGTAGGCTCTTAGCCGCAGTCTAGATTAGACACTGGAAGAAGAGACACTTCATAAACTAACTGATCGATTGGTCATGGTGCTTACCTGGTGGTAGAGGTTTTCCCAGTAGTCTTGTGTCATCAGACGAAACAGGGACAGAAAGGCCCACCCAAAGGTGTCAAAGCTGGTGTAGCCATAGTTGGGGTTTCTTCCTGCCTTCAGACAGACAAACCCGTCCGGACACTTTCTGCAGCACAGACACAGAAACATAACGTGACTCTTAAAAGCTGTCAGTGTGTTTCACTTATTACCAGCAGAAATTTTTACATATAAATATTTTTTGTGGATGTTCAGGATTTAGTTTTGAGGACTTTGGAGTTGCCAATCATGATGTGATCAGGGGGTGGGCGATTATGTAACTGTAACTACTGTTTCTCTGAAATGTGTGATTTTGGGAAATCTAACACCACTGGTTTGTGCAGAAAGTAGGTGTAGGGACATTTTGAAAGCTGAGACAGTTCAGAGGATTCAAAAACACCGTCTGTGTGTCTCTCTGCCGTCTTTCCATCCGTCTTTGTTATTAATTCTGTGCAAAAAACAAGAAACCAAAAAAACGCTCAGTTTCCTCATCAGTGTTTACGACCGAAGGCTTGTTATGGTCGTGCGATTGGGACCCGCCCACACGTGTCGCCGCAGAGACGGGGCAGATAGCGCCGGGAAGGCATTCATCATAATTGATATTCCACATTCATATCCCGTCACATTCATCGCCGCCCACGCGGTCACATCTGAACCGCTGATGCACAGCAGTCCCATGGGTGGCGTGCTGGTCAGTGGAGGGAAGGCTGCTGCTGCTGCCCACAGCAGCTTACAGTGGGAGAGACACTGAGACCAGATGATTAGAAATTATTAAGTAGGAGGGAAAAGGTCAGGGGTACAGAAACCTGAACATATCCCTTCATATCACTGATGATTAAATGAGGCACGCCGGAGACTAATCATGCAAAACTCAAAAACAAGTATTCATTCAGATTTTAGGTAAAGTGACTCTGCTGTGACTCAGAACTGAACAAAAATATGAAGTTACTTTTTTGGCCTTTATTATGCAATCAGACAGAAGAGTTTTGCAATCAAAACAATAAATCAGAGAGCAAAGCTGCAGACACCACACAGAAATATTAGAGGGTGAGCCCAGAAGTTTGATTAGACAGCCGACAACCACGAGCGTTTGAGATGTTACAACCATCAGCCACATATAAGGCGGTCTTCAGATCCTAGGTAATTCAACCCCAACTCACGCCTTGACCCATGTGACTGAGTCACGCGATGGTGGGTCGGCTCAATGCCTCTCAGGACCACCTCTAAGGTTAAAGGCCCACTAAACTAGGGTCCGTTTGGGTCACTGACACGTAAATGACATTATCAGACAGAGGGTCTGCCTGTGTTTTGTGATTGCACGGACTTGTCCACTGAGAATTTACATTATAATGCATCAACTACGCATGCACCCAAGCAGCGGACTTCAAAGACGTATAACAGGAATGACTACTCGCTGTCAGGTTTCCAGCTGTCTGTGTTCGCAGCCAAGTACTTTCCAGGATTAAGGCCTGATTTAGACTTCCTGTAGAGCCTGAGACATAACCTATATAAGTAGCAAACACTGTGGGCAGCACTTATGCTGGTACGGATGCTCTATGTGTTAATTTTATTGACATTAGTCCAATAGTTTCAGCAATCTCCTTCCTGGAATTTGCTAACATTTGTGAGTCCTCATAATAATGCTATGATTATTATTATTAAATCCTGAAGCGTAAATTCAAAGACTGAGCAGAAAAGTATCTGGACATGCACAGGAGGAATCAACGCTATTGAACAGGCCAATCGCAATAGCTGCAGGTCGCATTGACACAACGTGTACTTACATTTCTAGGGATGAGCTGAGACGTGAAATGTAACCATGCACCTAACACCAACAAGACCAGCTTTCTTCAATTCAAGGACAACATTCACAGTCTTCTGTATTTTATGCTTTACAGTGTATTAGTCATCTAAAGAATAATTCATTCAAAACAATGCCAGCAGCTACAAGCTGACAGACTGATGCGGATGCAGAGTGACAGATCACTTGAGATCACAATAGAGACACACAAGTATTTCCATACACAGCTCAGATCCACAGTCAGAATGTTGTATGCTGATTCATATTAATGTTTTCACTAAACACGCATAAAATGATCGGTGAACAGATAAAACACGGTGCACAACAAACAGCATTAAAACGATCCAGTTATTTAAAAGAAAAGATTTAATTCTCTGGAGCCGACGGACACATCACCAAGTCCGAGTCACATGATGGATTTAAGACGACCTAGCTGTGAGATGCAGCCTCGCTGGGTCTCCATTTCAACCTGTGTTGAAAGTGCAAACTTCACATTTTATACCAGTTTTTAATCCTAACGTCATCCATCCATCCATCCATCCATGTCTGCACATACCAGCTGTTTGTATGCCCACATTCAAAAATAGATTAAATAAATACATAAATAAAAAATGAGGCCACTTTCAGTTGGTTAACAAAGAGTTACCAGAGCAGGTGCTTTGCATACTTCATCTGGAAGGTTTCTTATGCCAGATGCACAAAACCCCAAATGCCTGGGCCCAATGTTTTTTTTTGTAGACATACAATTTGTCCTAAAGAAAAGGAAAAATCTTTGGGTCCTTTCTGGGCTCAGATGGAGGTCAGCAGATTTTTGGAGGATATATGACGGTACGATCCACATGTTAGAGTGAAACAGACTGTCTTGTGCAAATGTTCAACAACTGGAGCATAAATTCTGTCACAATGCCCCAAATAATTCATTCATTCATGTCAAAAAATGTAGATTGTTCACTTTTAAAAAAAGAAACAAACCGTGTTCAGAAGTTGAAGACGTGTCACACCTGTGGGTTTGTTACCTGTTACAGAAGTGGAGGAGTTATGATGCATGCAGGCGAGCGTGGCATTAACAGAATCACGACCACCACGCCATCAGCAAAGCTCTGGTTGAACAAAGCTCTGAGTCACAGAGGAGCTTCAAGCTGAGTCACAGGAAAGACTGCCGCTGTGCAGAAGCTATCTGGGGAATCAAACCGACAACCGCACGGTCACAAGCCCACTGCGGTGACCCGGCCTGGCTGGCGCCGCCCCCGCTGGGCCGCTGCCACCACAGCTGGGATGCTTTTGAGTAGCGGCTGCCGCTGACTCATCGCTGGCCAACCCGCCTGTATGTGTTATCGCCTTACTCCCCAACATTTGGTGAGAGCTGGTAATGGTAATTCATTAAGGACACGTGTAAATAAACGATCCAGTTACATAAGGTTTACATAATGCAGCTGGGAGCGCTTCTACTTCTGCACAAAAAAGATGTTACTGTAGTTTAAAAATCATCCATAACAAACGAAAAAACACTTACGCAACGTAGATAATGGCAACTAATGCATTTCAACATGACTGCCAGTAACATCTGAATTTATTAAAGTTTATTTGCTGCATGAGTTTACAGCAAGAGCCCGTTACAGGTTAACAAAAAAGGCAGAAATTGTGGTTTATAGTTGGTAAATGAAGGAGAAATTAATAAAGCATTACAGTTTAATGCAGCAGATAGGACGCCCTAGTCCTAAATATTTACACAAACCAGCGTGAGTCATCACACTGCAGTGAAAACATGCTGTATTGACCCACGCCAGGCTGTAATTGGTCAGTAATTATTACAGTCTCCACAACCGACGCGGGCCCATTTTCAAAAGCTTTTTCTTAACAGCTCCTAATTTTAAATTTGGCCTTTTTTTCCTTTGCCTTTTATAACTTTGAACATCATCTTCATCTGCATCATCATCATCATCTGCATGTCAAGCCTTCACAGTCCGACACATACATGCTACTTAGGTTCTTGTTTCAGGTTCTGTGTTATCCGCCTGATTGCAAAATTCTTAACTCAGCACTGATTCAAACCTGTAAAGTTCAGCAGCTGATCTCACAATCACTGACATTTCACATTTAATTTTCTGTCATTAAACTAACACAATACACACTTTCCAAGGTTCAACTAATAGATGCAGTCTCCCTCCCAGAGTCCTGGCATAGACCTTTCTAAACATAATCCATAACCATTTTAAAATATAGATCATGCATTAAAATAACAAAAAAAAAAACCAAAAAACCAACAACCCCGAATTATGCTAATTATCAGTTGTTATCAGCTGTTATGATTTGTCTAAAAACCCAGCACAGCTTTGTGGGGGTCCTCGAGCTCGGTCCTTTAAGTGCTTTAAATGTGCAGGACTGTGGCTCTGTGAACATGGACTCTCAGGAGTGGAGCTCAGAATGACGGATGCTTGTCTGATCTGTTAGAGCACGGTTTTCACAGATTCTCAGACTCTCACACTTAAAAATCTTCATGTAAACATCTTTGCCATCTTCAACCAGGGAGAAAACATGAGCAACACCATTTATGTGAGTCCTAATAAGAGATGGGGTCATTTATTTGGGTGGATTTCAGCTTCAAATCAAATCAGATCAAAACAGATCACTGATAATGTTACAGCAGCTAAGATTTACCCTCAGATCAGCACTTATGCTAAAGGCAACTGGACTTATTTTTTTATTAGATCTGTTTCTTGAAGAAGTTGAAGCAAGAACATGCAGACACTGCGAAATAAAGGCCTCAGCTGTCCAGTGGACTTGAACCACGGTCCTTCTTGCTATGATGCAACTGCTTAACCACCACACGACCGCGCCACGTGAGTTCTCTCTGGTACTCTGGCTTCCTCCCACAAACATGCCCGGCAGGTTAAGTGGTGATTCTAAACTGGTCGCATGTTTGGATGCGAGTCTGAATGGTTGTCTCTCTGTATGTAATGGGTGTACCCCGCCTCCCGCCCTGCGACAGCTGGGATAACTCCAGCCTAACCACAGCCCTGAACTCGACAAGTAGAAGAAAGTGGATCTTTGTATATGCAAGCCTGGGCTCACCCTGAGTTTCATTGATTCTTTTTTAAATCAGTTAGACGAACGCTCATGCAAGAGAATGGACTTTTAAAAAGTATTATTGTAGAAAGAGGGAATGCATGAGTGCAAGCAGGCTGTCGTATGCGAGAGCTAAAGCGGTATATTCTAATGTGTGTCATTTTTAAAAGCCGGCCACACATTACAGTAAGATTTGTTGAGTCCCACATTGCTCCACACAAATATCTCTCTGTCTCACTTTTGATTTGTTGGGATCTGGTTAACGTATTTTCACCATTACAGATGCATTACAAAGTAAATGAAGTGACTTCTCATGCTGAGAACAGAGCCCAACAGAAAAAACGGCAATAATCTAACAGAAAACGCTACAAGAGTAACCGTCTACACCAACATCACTGCAACAAAAATCTGTGTCGGTGCAATAAAAAGATGCAAACGAGGCTGATAATCCAGACATTAGAGTAAGGAACCAGACGGAGGGACCAACTGATTGCAAACCTCTGATCTAAGTACTTGAAAACAAAGTGGCTTGACTTAAAGTTAAAGAAGTCCAGTCGCCTTCTTTTCCAGACTGCCATGACCTGCATGACTGAGAACACACACGGACATGCTGTACTAACAGCAGCAATCCATTTAAATTTAAATAACACACTACAGAGCCAACCAGCGCTGACACATTTCAGCTTACAGTAACAGAAATGTTCATGTAATCAAGAGTCTTCAATGAGGGAAAAAGCAGTGGCAGTCACTGCAGCATGTGTCATACGTATACCTGACATGATAGCACAGAGCTGAGCTGCTTGTCTGAACACGGTGGTGCCAACCCTTACTGTTAACAAAGCTAACACCTCTAACTGGCAGCTGATTTTAGACTGGCAGCACAGTGATGTAACACGATAACAAAGCTATATGGAGCTGCTGATACAAACATTACGGTAACAGCGATCAATGCTGATTGAGTAAAAACAAGCACACGGCGATGACGTTACAGTAACAGAAACTTACAGTGGCTGAGGACAAAATTCTGATTTGCTGACATTACAGATACCACACACACACACACACACACACACACACACACACACACACACACACACACACACACACACACACACACACACACAAAACATGACTAACTGGTCATGCAAAACCAGTCATCATGATGCCAGTTTGACTGACACCAACAGCAAACGAGGCCACTCAGTCTAACACACACATGCAGATAGACACACACACACACTCAGCGATGTGATGTGTGTCATTCTTCCACTTCCATCCATCCATCTCATGGCAAGTGAGTCAACATGGTGGCATGCGAGTGGGGAGAGTGGCTGTGAAGTGTGTGTGATGGACTGACTTAGTGTGTGTGCGTCTGTGTGTTCAAGGGGCTGAAGGACATAAAAAAGTGTGTGTGAGAGGTTTGAAAAATGCAGACAGGAGGTCCTGTGTGGCGTATAGACTGTGTGTGTAAGTGTGTGTGTGTGTGTGTGTGTGTGAGGTGTCAGAGTGTGAGAGCTGGCAGTTATCTCTCACACACACCTCTGTCTGTGTTAATGGAGGGACGCCACTTCAGACCCCCCCAACTCACACCAAAGGGAGGCCCCCCCTCTGTCCGGCACTTTACACACTTACATCACACACACACACACACACACACACACACACACACACACACACACACACACACACACACACACACACACTAAAAAGCAAAAAACAGTCTGCTGGTGTGGCAACACAAAGATTCAAACACTCGTGTGCCAAATTTAGGTTCAGTTAGAGAATCGAGCATCAGAATTCACTCTTCATTCTTCGCAGCGGTCAGAGTGCAGAGCAGCCATGTTTGATAGAAAATTAAAGTTACCTCATTTGAGACCTGACTCAACAATAAGTCCTTCAAGTCAGGGATCTTTTAACGTGTCCGGCACATAAACGGTGTGCTTGCAATCGCGTGTTTACACTTGTTACTCTAAGTACACACAGTTACACAGAGAACTATGGCTGCATGACGTGTACTGCAAGTACCCAACAGGAGTGTTTCCAGGAGTTTTAAATCAAGGCACAGGAATTTTGTAAGTTAGAAAACCGGTGTGCAAACCAATATTTTCAAGCTCATGCATAGTCCTGTGTCCTATTTCAGATTTATTATGTGTAAACTGGAGTTGTATAAGAATTTAAACATAATCTATTTATGAATAAGAATTATAATTCTACCAGAGTAGTGTAACAGATCACAGGTTGTTCACTGAATTATCTTTAAAGCACCGAGAGTAAAAATACTCATGTGAAATGACACTTTTCAGAATCATATACAGTACTTGATATAATTGGATTATAATAATGATCTATTGATTGTATAACTCTTTGATGGTTTCAGTTACTTATATCCTGATCAGTAGCTTGATCTCTAAGAATGTGATTTATTTCAGAATAATAAGTAATTAAAACTAAAAATAAATAGTATTCAGTACAAAGTGCAACAACTGAACTCAAATAATAAATTGGCAGCATTATCAGTAGTAAAAAAGAGAAAAGTATAAAAAAAAAGTGCATGAAATCTGAGTACAGTACATGTACTGTTACATTGCCACAGGTCTTATCTGTGCTCTCATGCAATGGTACTTTAGTCTAGTGGGGAGGGTGGAGTGGGGGTGGAGGGTTGTATCGTCATAACAGTCAGAAAGGTGAGTGTGGACATTGGACACTTTGAACCCTCAATGGTTGCCATCCCCACTGTGGAGTGCAGGGGGAGGAAAAGGAAGCCGCTACAATCAGCTATATTATTACAGATGAATCTGCTGAGCAGTATATAACTTTAGCCCACTCATCGGTCATGTAATTTCCACATCCACTGAGTGTGCACTCGTTTTCCCTTCAGCTGCGTAACCGGCAGCTGTTTCCATTGATTATATTTAACAAACAAATGCGATTGTCATTTCCAGTAAGTGAACAATTTGCCGTGACACAGCCTTGACTACTCAGATGTCATGCACTACACCAGCCAGTACAGACAGTGTGCTTAGTGTATTAATGGAAGCAACCGATGGGGGATTCACTGAAAAAGTATAGAAGGAAAAAATCCTTGTACGAACCCACTACACCAGCCAAATCTAATAAAATACACTTAAAAGATTAGAAAGACTCTACCTGGAATGAAAGTTTTTAAAAAAAAATACAATTCATTCTTTCCAGAATCACATACTTCTCCTCTGGCTTGCAGTGCTGTTAACAGACATTTTTGTGTGAACAGGAAAGTTTTAGAGGTGTGGCTAAAGGAAACGTTGGCCTGGAGATGTTCAAAGCATCAAGAAATAAACTGTTAAAATTAAAATACCTGTAATAAGAAGCGATGACTCAAACAAATCTACAAGCTTAGTTTTGAGGAGGGAATTCCTTTAGTCTCACCAACCAGATCAACTATGGAGCTAGTTAGCATCACAACTGAGACGAGAGGGGTTAATGTTGACTTTGTCATCACGGGCAGGTAAAAGCTGCCTTCTGCACGGTTATTCTGTTGGCAGGTGTAATAAAAGCAGGCAAACATAAACACTTGTCCTTGTTCAGCTTCTTTCTTCATAGTTCTTTTTTTCGGTACCGGTACTAGTTTTATTTTGTTGTATTTATCCGCGACACCTTAAAGGCCGGTCCGTGAAAATATTGTCGGGCATAAACCGGTCCGTGGCACAAAAAAGGTTGGGGACCGCTGGCTTAGAGGGAACATTGATTCTAACTGTGAAAGCTCTTTCTCCTGAACATAGAAAAGTGGAACTCTGTGGGTCTCTGGTCTCCAGACAGATGCTGAGTCGTGACATTCTTACAAGCGTTGGGTGGACTGAGAAGCCCTCTTTTTAACTCCGCCCACCTCCCAAACAGAGGGTGTCATTACATGTATACAAAATGCAATTATTACTAAAGTAAGATGTTTCTCTGCACAGATACTCAGTCCACTGAATACACAGTTTGTTTCCCGGTGTCATAGCAACTGTTCTTATTCTGTTACTAAATTCTGATTGTGACCTTTTCCTAAATGAGCTGCACTCACTTTAAACCAGTGAGATGAATAATCGGGGACTGTATCAGTTCATGCTGAGGCCACAAAGCCAGAGTCAACCACCTCGATGTATTCAGTTGGTGAATTTGATACAAGAGGCAAAATTTAAGCTGCTTTAACCTGCCTGCGAGTCTTGCTGCTGCATCTGTAAGCCCCTTTGCAACCCACTTCCACCCAAGCTTCTCCTTTTTATGCCTTTTCTGACCAAATGTCATATCTCTTATCTCGGTTACGTTATGAAATCTGTCATGTGCAACGAAAAAAGAATTTCAGAAGTCACTAATAGCAAGATGGTGATTGAGAGCTCAGTTGTGAGGGACTTTAAAGTGCATTGACCATGCAAACATCAATAGACAAAAAAGCAGAGAGACAGAGAGGTGGACAGACTGACACACTTAGACAAAGACAAACACGCACGCAGCTGGGGCTGTTCTAGGAGACATCCTGGGGATTTCTGTGTGTGTGAATTCACTTCATGTTCCCCCCACATTCCACTCTGTTCTCTATGACCTCCAACACACACACACACACACACACGCACGCACACACACCTCTAATTATAACACTCAGGTAAACTCCAGTTCAGGAGGAAGAGAGTACTTAGCATTGCTATAGCAACCGTATCCTAGTTCTGGTTGCTGGGGGAGACTGTTTTGTGCCACCTCTGTTGGGAGACAGAAAGACCATGTTTTCATGTGTGTGTCTTTACGTGTTTCATGATCCTGTCTTGTTCAAACCTTGGTAACATGCTGGAAGTTTGTTTCAGTCTCTGGGTCCTCAGAGCCTCAACAAATGACTGTATGATGAATAAATATATAATAAAAAATTAATAACTATACATCATTTTGATTAATCAACTCTTAGACTGAATAAAATCACATGACTTGAAGTGACATCAGTGCAGGTCATCATACAACCATCAAAATCCATGTAAAATATCTTATTGCCTACAATCTATTGTCAATGTACAGAAATGCAATACAATGTAACTTAATGTTTGATGATCTAATCTCATGTCATTGTTGAGACCCTTATGTAATCTAGTCTTTGACATTGTCTAATTGAATGTACCCTAATCAAATTTATTCCAACCTAATCTAATTAATTTAATATAATCTCATGTAATCTAATCTAGGAAATTCTATATTATTCTAGCATTGTAGAGTATATTTTATCTAATCCACTCTAATTTAGTTGTTTCTCTCCTCGTCTTTCAAGGAGGCTTTCATTAGGTTGAGAATATGTGAGTGATACAGTATTGGCAACAGGAGAACAACCTTAAACTCCCTCCTTAAACACATAAATCACAGAAGGGATTTCAGAGGTCCCACCTCTGCTAGACCAGATGAATTACACTGGAGGGTGAAGGGATTTGCAGGTTCTGAAGTTTTGAAGCGGTCTACATTAACTTAAGGTCAGCGTTGTGCTCTCAGTGTTTCCATGAGACGGGCTGAGAAAATCCCCGCAGCTCTGATTGTGTTTTAATTTCTCATCAGTGACACAGCAGCTCCTGAAATAGCAGCTAAACTATGGAGGCGGGTCGCCTAGCGGTTAGCATCACAGCACAGACCGGCCTGGCTCCGAACCAGCGCTTTGATCACAGCCGAACGGTTACTGCGTGTGCGTGTGTGTGTGAGTGTGTGTGCATGTGTGTGTGTGTGTGTGCACGTGTGTGTGCGTGTGTGGCACTTTGATCACCACATTTGGTCACATTAATAACAGAGTCGTCTCCAATGTGTTATCATTAGAACATCTAAACCATCCTGATTACCAGGCACTCACAAGGACACACATGCAGTGTTGCGTTCTGCTGATGCACTCAGGCTGGCCTGATCCTGATGGACTTGTTCACAGTAACCAAGAAAAATATTCATCAGCACTCCCGCTGGAGTCGGCATGTTAAACAGGAAACTGCTGAAGAGAAACATGAAGCTCAACAGGCATAAATTCAGCACCGTTTTACTGTGTGCTGCTCGAAAGAGAGTCAATTTCAGGGTGTGATTTCACGTTTCTTACTCCCTTAAAACAACCAAATTGATAATTCACAGACATAAAGAAATCCTTAAGCTCAGATCAGAATAAGCTGAGTGACACAGTCAGGCCAAAATTTACCATCTGCAGCTACTAAGCAGAAACAAAAACCAAAGCTTTATGTAAATGTAAAGCTAAATGTAAAAATGAGCAAAAGCTTTCTTTAGACTATTCAAAAAGTCAAGAGGGAAAACAAAGAAAGTAAAAAACAACTCTACTAATAATGTAAAACTGTTTGCTTATTTAGTCATTAAGAAATATTATTTATGTAGCACATTTAAAATGAAAGTGCTTTCCAAAATAAACAAAAATAAAAAGGCAGAAAAAGTGTTGCTAAAACTCTGTCTACACACATTCAGACTATTCATATAAAACAACTAATGTTTCTGAAAGCTTGACTAAAATGACTGGATTTAAAAACAGTCACAGCTGATGCTCATCTGATCATTCCAGAATGAACAACAGCAAAGGCATGACCCTGTTTCTAAATGAGCTTTGGCTGTGAGATGCTTATTGGGAAGCAGACCTTAAAGACTCTGAGGGAGTGTATGGATGCAGCATTTCTACCACATATGCAGGTGCAAGGCCATTTAAGGCTTTAAATACATACAGTACTGATTTATACTGGACTGTAAGTGCAGGGCGGTGCACACTGGCAAAAAGCGGTTTCTGTGTTTTGGCCTGGTCAGTAAATTCGCGGTGGCATTTTGAACTAACTGTAAACGAGTGAGTGATCATTGTTTGTCTATCCTCAAACCACAAAATTTAAAACATGTATATACATACTATATACACACTCAAACACACACACGTAGAAAAACATATTTAGTATACACATTCAGTAATGTATATACCTTTACATATTGTACATATATTTATTACTTTTTAGATTAGCCATTTTTATATTTTGCTTGTTTTACGTTATTGTATTTTGCACAACTCTGTTGCTTGTGAAGCTCGCACACAAGAATTTCACTCACATGTACTGTACCAGTGTACCTGCACATGTGATGTGACAATAAAAGTGATTTGATTTGATTTGATTTACAGGAGTTTTACAAAAAGTTGGGGTGCGTGCATAGCTGGTGCAGTTTAATGTAAATTCTGCACGGTCACAAGAAACAGGCAAGCTCATCAACATTCAAACAAACCCTCGGACTCAAAGTCTGATGGCGAGATTTACATCACAAGACCCCAGAAGACCTTTGCAGACTCGTGGGCTGCCAATGTTTAAGGGTCAGAACACAGATTCTAACATCAGTGGGTGTTGATATGGTGGATGCATCCATCTGCGCTTGATACTCTTGGTGGTGAACTTCACTGTTGCACCTTTGCCTGTTCAAGCTGACTTTTCAACCAATCAGCATTCAGTCTATACATAACACCACTGATGGCAGGCTTGGTCCCTGCAGAGATTGGTTGTTGGAATATTTCTGTGCTATAGGTCACATGATGGTAAAAAGAAAAAAATGGAATAAATAGATGCAGCTTCATCTTCTCTAATGGCCAGCAGGGGGCAGTGGTATAGAAGCCTCGGAAAATTGTTTTTGGCTCATTGGATTGATTCTGTGATGAGTTTCTGTTCTCAGCTGCTAAGTGTCAAGTCTTACTGAATACACAGACACACAGAAAGGGACTGAAGTTGAAGTTTGGATGTAAATAGAAATGAAACTTATCTTACATGTTATGGAAGATGTTCTTCGTTTGTCAAAATCTTAATGTGCCATTGACATCAACTTTGTCTTAGTTTGATTATGTTCACGGGGAAAAGGTAGCTTTTTACTTTTGCTTGGTTCAGCAGGCTCACGGTCGACTTTCCATCGTGGAAAATGCCAGCGTTCTATTTATTTCAGTGAAGAGCTTTTCATGCCAAAGAATGTAAAAGCTGCAGTGGAGGGTGTCTTTAGTCTGCAGGAAAAGTGTCAGGCACATCTGAAAGGGAATAAAGGCTACTTAACCTTTTCTGGACTGTCTCACATCTCATTATCTTCAGCAAAACATTGTCCAACTTTGCTTTAAGGCTCTTCTGTGTGCTCTACATTTGCTATAGGAGGTTCTGCTGCCTTTCACCAATGGCAGAATCTCATATGTAGCTTTAGTGATGTTAAATATCCTCCTGCTGTAATATCCTGCAGTCTGAGAGTCTAATCAGTAGTCGACTTTGAACCCATCTGTGATCAGTCAAATGTGGTTTCACTACAGTCCATATGTCAGCATTTTTAATATTCAAGTATCTGAAAGCTGCTTGTTTTCAAAATATAGACTTTACATTTTAAAATTACATTTATTAGTTCATCTTTGGCAGATGCCTGAACCTCCTGGCTCCTTTGGCTGTTGAGGAGGAGCAGATCTACGACTTAAAACCTCAATGTCATAGAGCAAGGCTAACAATGCAGCAAAGACTTTGTGTGTGTGCCGCCTGGGATTTAAGTAAGTACAGTACAGGTACTGATATAATTTGGATGAACCAATCTCATATTTTGGCTATAAGTTGTTCTTTGTGTCTGCCGACTCCCTACAGCTACATTACTCACAGTGTGGCTGCTGGGCCGATGACAGCTCTTGGTAACTTGTTGTGTGGCCCAATGATATAACACATATAACATTTAGCAGGACAGAGCGAGATCAAGAAAGCATTTCTGTTCAGTTTCAACTTTTCTATTTCAGTCATGACACCAAACGTTTTTTACACTGACAAACACAGCTGGTGTCAAGAAATGTCACGGCACTAATGACTAAAAAACCACCACGTAAATTATAGTTATCAACAAATACCACCATGTCTTCACACAGACTACACGTGCTGTTCTGCTTTATATAGTGAGGCTCTCAATCGCATGTTCTCGCTCTAAAATTCTTCAGGGGTTCAAGGGTTCTCAAAAGAGAACCCAAACAATAACCCTAATCCTGACCGAAACCTGACTTACTAGCTCGAAATTTAAATCTCTCTCTCAAACAGGCCTGTCAATGTGTCAAACATTGCAAACTTTTGATATTTTAAAAGTCTTTTTTAAATTTATACTATATTTATATTATATTTTAATATTTTATATACTTTTATTATATTTAATATGATGTGTTTAGAGACTTCTGTACATTTTTGCTACAAAAACTAGGCT
This sequence comes from Pelmatolapia mariae, assembly GCF_036321145.2. Classification (NCBI taxonomy): domain Eukaryota; kingdom Metazoa; phylum Chordata; class Actinopteri; order Cichliformes; family Cichlidae; genus Pelmatolapia; species Pelmatolapia mariae. The sequence goes on along the minus strand of NC_086235.1, from coordinate 3,953,811 downwards.
TGGGCATTGAGGGAAGACTTAAACATGAAGACATTAGGAATACTAGTTCAAACACAGTCTGGTGTTAACAATATACAGATACATAGATATACATACAGATATTGATATAGATATAGATATCTGAGTAATGAGCCGATAGGGAGATTTTGTATGTCTAAGTTTTTTTTCCATTAACTGTTTTAATATAAAGGTTTAACATTGTGTGATTTGAATGGTGTTTACTTTCACCAGCTCTGGTTTCACCGAGGGACCTCAGTCCTCTACATGTATTTTGAAAGAGAGGAGCAGCCTGACAACTGCTCTCGGCTGCTGTAAAATCCCTGTGAAACGAGCTCTCAAGTGGCTCATTACTTAGCTATGTGTGTTGGTATGGGAAGAAGCCGTGTTGGCTTTGATTCAGACACTTGTTGGCGTTCCTCGAGAATACTGCAGAGTGCTAAGTCATGTTCATTTCACCAGCTGCGTCCGAATGATTTATAGCGGCGAGGGATAATGTGACGCTACAGAAATAGAGCCTGAGGGGGCGTCGGGGACGGCGTCTCAGCGGTACGAGGAGCCCACCGTGGAAGGAAGCCGTGGGTTTGAGATCAGCGCTGGATCTGGCTGTCAGTCCCACTGTGGATCAACTCTCACTCCAGAGAAACTTGTGAGAACTCACTTCACTCTTCTTATCTCTGCTCTTCTTCTTTACACATACTTCTCAGACTTGTTTGTTCCTCTCCGTCTTTTTTGACCTGCTGTCTTAATTTTTCCTTTTTCCCCTCTCTTTAAATATCTTCCTTTAATTTTGGTTTTTAATGAAAGAATCTGATGTACAAGTGCATTTGTCAAACACATTATGATGTAACTGACAAGTAAAGCTGTTAATATCTCAGGTTTGTACACATTGCAGTATCGGATGTTGTGAAATTGTTGGTTTAAATGGCGATAATGCTGTGAATGTAATGATGTCCACTGGAACATGACAGCTGGACTTTATGTTTTATATACATGGTGGTTAAGTGATGTGGAGGCGGAGGAAACTTTATTACAACAGCATCATTACAGGAAACATGTTTGAAACCTTCAACAATTGTCCAACTAGAGAGAAGCAGACTGTTGCCTGGTGGCCCTAAAATAGACATTCAAGTAATACTTTGAGAAAATGATGCCATCATGTGTCAGAAACATCATCTCACCTGATATAGATAAGCATCAAGTTGCATACTGACTAAACTGCTCTACAGAAGAAGCCTCTGCACACTGAGACATCCAGCAGTACAAACCGTTACATGAGGATGCTTTTAGTGGACTTCAGTTCTGGATTTAGCACCATCACGCCCTACAAACTGGTCAGCAAAATGCAGCCTAGGGTTAATAATTACCTGTAATTGTGATGGCAGATTGTGAAATAGTCACAACTTCAAATGTATTGATTTGTCCAGCAGGAGGGCAGATTTCAGACAACAGTCAGGAGACAGCCTACTGGTTTGAAACAGTTTAAGGGTGACGATCTGAAGCTTAACATTTCTAAGACAGAAAATCACCACTGATTTCAACGGAGTGAAAGGGAGAGAACACCTCCTCTTAAATATAAACAGAGAAGCAGTGGAAAATTAAAGCTTTTTGCAGTGTATATATCAAACAACTGACCTCCAATACCTCCAACACAAAAACTTTACTTCCTTAAAAAGCTGAAACTGGCCCAGCTCCCACAGGGACTGCTGGTCCAGTTCTATGGGAACATAGAGAGGATTTTCACCAACACTGGCAGCCAGCTGCATATCTGCTGGAAGGAGAGGCCTGCATCATTCCCAGACTTTGGCACTATCTATGCCAGCCGAGTGAGGAAGACGGCCAGGAGCAGTATTTTTAAAGACACTGCTCTCCCTGGCCACTACCTGTTCAAGCCACTGCCATCTGGCAGGTGGTTCAGGGCATTCAAAGCTCACGACAACAGTCTGAAGAGCAGAGTTTTCCTGAGGGTGTCACCTCCATCACAGTCCTCTCTACCTCCCTGTCAAAGAACTGATTTTAAGGACTAGAATATGATCACACCAACTTGAAATGAATTGTATTTGCATTTAATAAATTTAGTTTTTATTTTGGCGAGAGACACCACATATCTCCTTGTACCTCAGTATCTTTACGGTAAAGACTATTGAGCTTCAGATTTGAGGAGCAGATTTGTTGCATTCACAATGAACACTTGAGCTTGGCAAATGTCAATGATAAAGATAAAAGAATATTAACTTTTGATCTTGTATAAAATGAAATCAGCACTGAAAAAACAGTCTTACAAATATTTCTTGCAGCCAAGAAATTTAAGCTCTGAATAACTGATTTTAAACTTTAAAATAAATGTAAATAAATTTTTATTTGTTTTAAAAGTAATTTGAATGAATGCATGAGTAGAAACAAGAAATGTAGGTGCTTCCACACAGATGCACCACCTAATAAAATTAAAGACTTAACATGCATTAATGCTCTGTGTTGGGTATGAAAATACTGAGCAGGCCCAGATAATTTTGATTTGATTTGGGGTTTTTCTCCCATTGCTTCCAAAGGTACAGATTTCAGATATTGTTCCCCCCCAACAAAAAATATCATCATAAAAAGGATTGAAATTACTTAGTCATTTGCATCACTGGGAATTTTATAATGTTTTTCTAACAAAGCATGGTCTTTTCTTACTCAGCAGTTAGTCTTTTTTAGTGCTGTCAGCATTAATCTTGTTAAAATGATGTTAACACCATGGTGTCAACACGTTAACGAGCTAACTGCGCTAACGCGTTGACACCGTCCAGCTCCACACACGGGGCAATCCGCGGTAACTCGTTAACGGAGATTCGCCGCGTTAATGCAGTTATGGCGTTAACGTCATTTTAACGAGATTAGCGCTGATAGCACTACGTTTTGTTTTATATGATATGAATATCAATTATAAGTTCAGGATAATTTTCACTATAGGTGTGACCACACACCCATAGTGTTGTGAACTAAATCAGCAGCTCCTCAGCATCAAATCCCGGACGAGCCCCCAAACAGAACATAGTTCATTAGCTGGAAGTAACCAAAAACCACCAACATAGTGCTAGAAGGATGGCGCAGGGGCAAAGATTGACAACACCTAGCTCTTATACTCTCCAGGAAGAATGCCTGGTGCTCTCAGCTGGGTTGATGAAGTCTACTTACTGGGAACCTATGACACAACACAAGAGACAAATAGTGGGAAACAAAGGGTAGGTCCAGTCAAAGTAGGAAGGTCATCACAACAATTTTCTTTTCTTGTGCAGCTGGAAAAGCTAAAACAATAAAGGAGGAGGTCTTTTCATTGCTCTCTGCAACGTGTTTACCAGCATGGTTACAAAACCTGTTCAAACACGATTGGACTTTGACACACACAGACTACGTAGCTAAAGAAAAGACAACCAGAAGACTTCAGGTCCCAAAAATCCAATCGCATGGCTACAAATTATTCCTGTTTATATGCAGAATTACCTAACACACTACTAACACTTGGTTAGTAAATTTATCACATCCGTGGCAGTTTGTAAATGAAAAGCTTTGCTTTACATTAAAGATTCTCAGAGACAGCTCATTTAATTGTGACAATCCACTTTCCCTTGACTGCAAAACTTTTAAAATTCAGTTTTAGGCTTTTAGTTTGACAAAATTTCAGGTAAAAATTTCTAAAATTGACAAACAACAATCTCACAGTTCCATTAAAACAACTGGCTACATTTCTTGTACTGTGGATAGCAACATTTTCACTAATCTAATGAAGTTCTTTAACTTAAACCTTGGTCAGAACTTTGCATCCTAAAGCTGCATTTACACCTATTTACATGAAATCTTTCCAGAGTCTCCAGAGGGGATACGAGCCCGTCTGATATCAAGTAATGGAAAATTTTGTGTCTTCCTGTCGCTAAACCATAAATCCACTACGAGGTGTTATCTGACCAGATTATCGAGTGATGGAGGATAATTTCAGCTTCAGTCAGACACATCAACACACTCTGCTTTATTTTATCTGTATTTATTCTTTCCTGCTGTCCATATGTCTCTGTAGTCACATCGCTTGGCCAGGCATGAGACGATATCGATCAGATCTCATGCACAGTGTATGGCCACCATCTGCTCCCACATGTCAACAGTGTCCACGCATTCCATGTCAATAAACCTATTTATCAATAAATATTCATTTCTCTGAGAACACTTCCTCCTTGGTCTCCAGGGTGGACTTTGTCATATTTAATTTTTCATGCAGACTCCATAATTTCAGTAGAATCACCACCTAGAATTTATTACTGTTACTGAAGGTCCGCGGCTCCGAACCGTAGTAAAGGGACCTCTGGCTAATACGGTGGGTTCCGTGTCGGGCTGGTAGCCGAAAAATAGCTTTACTTTGTTGTCTGGGTCAACTTTGCTTGCCAGAGACAGAGAGAGGCGTTGAAAGGCTGCTCCAACGGAACTTATTTTTTCCGGAGGAAAACACGAACACAGTGTACAGTCGAGTCTTAATAGCTTACTTACAACTGGGCTCTCCAGGCACTCTTCTTGGCTGCAGTGGTTATTATTATATTTACATGCTTCCAGCTCCCGTTTTTGCTCCGTGACAGCTCGGACTTTTCCTTTCTCTCCCTCCCTCGCTCACAGACACATAACGTGTATGGCAGTCCATTCTCGCTGCAGCACGGACTACACTGCCCATGAGGCAACATTCTTTAGGGATATGCCTGTAGCATTCTGCCTATTAGCTTAGCACAACAACAACAAAAAAGCGCTCTCTCACCCAGGAAACACACAGCGAGAGAGCGCGTCACCCTGTAACCATGGCAACCGTAACGCTGCCGCCTGGAACAACAGAACATAGCTGTCAAACAAACCCAAACAGTCCTGACCCGCGAGAATATGAATCAGGAAAGTACCGCCGTGTAATCCATTTATTTCAACAAAGTAACTGTATTCTGAATACCACCTTTTTAAACGGTAACTGTAACGGAATACAGTTACTCATATTTTGTATTCTAAATACGTAACGGCGGTACATGTATTCCGTTACTCCCCAACACTGCGCATACCTTCCCTTTGGTTTCACCTGCACAAGTGCCGAGGTAGGTCTCCCCTGCAGAATTGGTTTTCCCTTCGTCGGGAGCTCTCCAAACCACGGACAAACAGTATCCCACATTCTTGATTTTTAGTTTACAAACACTTCTTATAATGACTAACTACTCCTGACATTTTGGAGATGATAGCTCGAACATTTTTCTTGTAAAACAAAGGGGGGCCTAGCAAAAAAAGTTTGGGAACCACTGACTTAAGCCATGAATTATTTTTAAAAATCTTTATGTCATGTTTATGTTATTGTCTTGGAAGTCATCTGTTAAGTCCTCAGACTCTAATAAGCTTGATTGAAATATTATTTTTGCGCTGCACACTGGATATGTGGAAGGTAACAGAACAACCTAAAATGTCAAAATAATATAACTTCAAGCTAATAAAAGATGTAGTTGCAAACTACTTTGTGTTATTGTGTATTATGTTATGAATGATATATGCAGTGTATAGACTGGTAGGCGGGCCTGTGGCAGTTTTGTGTCTCGGGTCTGCAGTGATGATAATCCATCCACGTTCAGAGGCCATCAGGAGACTCGATGATGGGTTGCTAGACTTCCCCTCTCAAGAGAACCTTCACTCTCTCAGATATACACTGTTAGGTGTAACTGTTGCTGTTCTTTGTCAAATCTTTTGCATACAATATAATAAAGCCTCTTTAATACAACAGTTCAGTTAAGATTTTTGTGGAGCGACTGTATTTATGGTTAAATTAATCTGTTCTGGCCACAAAGCAAATTCAGCTCCACTTATGCTGCTACAACCACAGTGGAGACACTTAATTAACAACTGTTTCTCCTCCTAATGACAAAAAAGACACAACTCACTCTTTATCGCTTGTTTTCTGCCAAGCTTTACATTTGTTCATAATTATTTGGTGGTAGAGAGGCAGAGGAGGATGAATAAACTGGATCAAATTAAAAGCCAGCTACTTACAGACAACACTCAGTTATAAGAACAACCCACACTGGAAGAATAAAATGAACTTTATTGATCCCTAAGGGCAGAATTAGGTCAAGGCAGCAGTGGAAACACAGGCGTAGGCTGAAGAACCAGGCGAGATGGAGTCAAAGAACATTAATTAAAATACAATACCAAGAAAAATATGACCTACTGGGATGGAAACGGCCATAACACTGCTGGGATTTCTGCAGACTTTCTTTGAAAAAGGCATTTTTTCTTCTAAGGACTGACCAACAGCACACAGTCCAAACACAAAAGGACAGGTGACACCTGAGCTGAGCACAAATAAAACTGTCAGCAGACGGCTGGGTGTGAACACACCCACCGGATGAAAAACAGCATCAGAGTCGACACCGTGACCTTCTCTTCCAGCCTACGTTCAACTCCCTCAGACAAGATAATGCCGACCATCTTGATCATGACCCCTCATGTCAGCTGTGCTGATGGACCAAACCCTCCCACCACACACACACTGAATCATGGGTAACCAGAGGACAAACAAGAAAAAAAAGGGACAGCGATAGCAGCTCTCCTTACTCAGGGAGAAGTTGGGTTTTGTAGGATTGTGAGTGTGTGTGGTATAACTCAAACAAACAAACCTTGAACCACAGGTGGCATCAAATTTGTGCTTTGAATGTGATCTTCCAGCTGTGATTGTGTGTCTGATAATACATTTCATACATTTTCTTGCTTATCTAAAGTGGCTTTGGAAACATGTGCTTACGTGTGTGCAATCAGAGCCTGCTCAGGTAAGCTCAGTAGATTACAAACGGACTAGAAATGGAAGCTACAAAATCTACATAACTATATCCTCCTGAGAACTGAGGAAAACTTTTGTATGATTTCCTTCCTCTTTGGAGCTAAAAGAGGCCACCCAAACACATTTGATATAAATGGAAAGCCCAGGATTTCCTCTATTTAGTACACCAGGACCAGGAGTAGGGGTAGCTCAAATAAGTTAAAAGATATAGACCAAAAACAAATACATAAATGAATACCCTGGAGGATATGCAGATATTAGTTTATAGAGAGAAGAAATGAATGATAATTTCAATTCCAGTTCACTTCAATTCAGTTCATTTAAACAGCGCCAAATCAAAAACAAACAACAATTGCCTCAAGTCGCTTTATAAGATAAGGATGAAAACCCTACAATAATACAGAGAAAACAGGGAACTATGAGCAAATGCTTTGGCAACAGTGGGGAGGAAGACCTTGTTTTGAACAGGAAGAACCCTCCAGCACAAAGAGGCTCACAGACAGGCGGCCATCTGCCATGTCCGGTTGGGGGTAAGGGGAGGAGGACAGGACAAAAACAACACTGAAGGACCACTTAATTTAACACACAATTTAATTATCTACTTGTGTCTCTATGTTTGAAATTCAACATGCTTTCCACCGAGAATGAATCTCAAACTTTAAAACTGTCAAAGAAAGCTCGTCAGATATCGCCACAAACAACACGTTTTAGCAACCAGGGATCAGGGACGGCCACAAAGCTGACCTCAAAGCACAAAGACACACTTATTCAGGGCACACTCAGCCAGCTCTCACGGGCACTGGGAAAAATCCCCAGTGGCAAGACATTTTAATTCAGTTGGCCATGATGTGTTAAGTTTCTAAGGTATAAAAACCTTTTCCTTAAAAAAATTGGTTCTTCTACCTCATTTTAAATACCCAACCTTTAAGTAAAGTACATGAACCTGTTACATGAAAGTCAGTCAAAGCCTTCCTGTAATAAGCCTGGACACGACTGTAAAGCACAAAGGTGTAGATGCTACAGTCCAGTTGGACTAAACACATGAAATAACCATTTGCAACCATCAAAAAGGCAGTTAGAGCCCCACAGCATCTAATAGTACTTTAGAGGCTACGCTGAAAGAGCAAAAACATAAGCACATGTATTACATGTTACCAACCACCACAACACCTGCGAAGAACCACAGCAGCACCATGCCGGCCACATTAGGCAACGTAAAGATCCTGTTAGTGCTGAGAACAAACTGAGGGAACAAATGCTCGTCACTACCTTCCATAATCTACGATAGTCATATTACACACAGAGCTAAGATTTCTGGAGGACAAAGCAACACATATTTGACGGTTTATAAATATGACAGATAGAAAGTTATTTTTATAAAAAGAACCACAACTGGACGATAAGCCTGGTATCACAATAAAAGGAGCTTTCATATATGCTATAACTTATTTTGATGGTTAAATAAAACAATGACAAAAGTCATTTTGGTTTTAGATTGTAACATTTGAAGTCTCCTGTACTTACAGAGCTAGGAGGACTGAAAAATATCTGGAAAATTAGTTTAAAGCGGTCCAAGTTCGGAGTACTTCGATATATAACTTCGATACTATAACTGTGAACACTCATAGTATTAAGATACAAGAACATTATATCAAAGAGGCAGTGCTACACCCTAAACATAATTACAAATTAAGTTGTCCAATGAAGTGTCCAAAAAATGTCTTTAAATATCTCATAACTGAGGATTTTTACAGCTCACAGTGAAATGAAGCAGAGGAGAGGCTGTAGCTGTGGCTGGTGAGCTAGTTATAACCTTTTTATAAGAGCACAGCATACATTAAATATAGTTTTTTTTTAATCAATACAATCCACGTTGCATTAATCGGACCAATATTTTGGGAGTGGAAGAAGAAGCAGTAATAATAGTTTATTTGCTTTGTATCCAACGCAGATCAAACAGTTCTGCTGCACAGATAAAGGAGCGGGTTTCATCAAAGTTCTTTTTCTTTGTACCGAGGAACTGAGAGTGCTTTAGTGCTGCCTCTTATCAGCACACACACACACACACACACAAAGACACACTCTCTCAGTTATCTCCCCGTGGACCAGCGTTTAGGTGGTGGAAGCCTCTTTTGTGTCTTTGGCTAAACATTGGACAGATGTCACATTCACAGCCTCCCGGAGAGCTCATAACTCAAACCAAACACACCCACAGCAGACGGAGGGAGGCAGAAACACACACTCACACGGGCACTCAGACAAAATCAACCTGCATTCTGAAAACTGTTCTCAATACTGTACTTGAGTTATTGATCAGTGCAGCTTTTAACATAATGTTTTAACCATTTATATCAGAAAGAGAGTGCGCTGAGAGCTTTATGGCATGTGCAACATTCACACACACACACACACACACACACACACACACACACACACACACACACACACACACACAGGTGAAGATGGAGGTGCATCACCAATTGCCAACAAACACACACGGATGCAGAGTTGGAAATGCATCGGTATGAGCAGAAATTAATGCTAAACTAATTTAATGGAACACACGGAGTTGTGCGGCAGAGACGTGGCTACCACCAGCAGTGAACGCTAGGCTAATGGAATGATGAATATCAGCTATATGACGCAGTGTATTCCAGGAAATTCAACCCCCCCGGCAGCTATTTCCTCAGACTTGGGTCAAGCCATATTTCTCGCTAACTGCTCCGATGACAGCAGAGTCTCTCTGAGAGGAAGCTGGGTCAATGATGATTAAAGCCATACACCTCCACCTTTGAATTTGCTTTTGTGTTTTCTCGTCACATTATGGGGCAAATAAGAGGCTCGAGCTGTTTGCAAGCTTTAATGAGAAAACAGCTTCTCGCCACAGCTGGAATTTCTTATTGGGGACTGCAGGCACGTGAGGCTGAAGTTGATCTGAGTTTCTCATTGGGCAGAATAACATCCAGGTATTTTTTTAACACTTACTGGATTTCCTCCTCTTCTGCTACCTTCTCCAGCTCTTCTGCAGATAATACCGAGTGAGCTGAGAGACATATTCTCTCCAGCGTGCCCCGCATCTTCCCCGAGCTTCCATCAATCTGCTAATGCTTCAAACACCTTACCTAGAAAGCATCCAGGAGGCCTATCCCCTCCTCAACCCAGTGGGTTCCATCATTGAAGGGGGAACAGCTCCCTTCATAGATAACCCAGTTCTTTTATCTGAATCAGCCGTCCACTACTTTTTTTGTCTAGTAACTACACACAGTTCATGAAGCTTAGGTGGGATTCCCCAAGAGGTCCAAGTACCAACACGTATTCCGATTAATGTATGTTAACAACAAACAAAAGGACTTTTTTGGATAATTCACTGAAATCCCCCAAATCATATTCTTATAGCAAACAGTAAGAGCTCTCACTAATGTCGACTTAGATGTCAGATTAGATTTGATCTGAGGAGACTATACACCTGAGATGTGAAATTTTGTTCCTGTCCAAAAGCAAAAAAAGTTCTTGACTATGAATCCTGGGAAGTGGAAGAATAGCCATGGCTGAAGTCTTCACCGAAGTTACTCGTATCGCATTTCTAAAGAGGAACATGTCAAGCTGTAATAGATTTTAATAAGATGAGCACAGAACTGGGAACACGGATCAGAGCCAATCAGTTAACAAAGCTAATCATCCACATTTTTAGCACGAATCCCAAAATTGGGCTTATGTTGGCGCTCCAACCTTAAAACCAAAGGGATTACATTTCTTTATTTCATCTGTGTCATATCTTTAAAATCAAACGTGTCATCATAGTAACTGAAGATGGTGAAGAAGAAAAGGTCAGAGTCTTATCTTGCAAGTTGTCTCCTCTGCTCACGAGCTTTGGTTGGTGACCAAAACAATGAAATCACCACCACAATCAGCCAAGATTTCCTTCCTTCCTTCCCGATGAGTCTCTGTTCACCCTTAGAGAGGAGGTGAGGAGCTCTGAGCTCTGAGCAGATTGCCGTTCCTTCGTGTTCCAAAGCAGTCTGTTAAACCTGAACCGATCAGGACGCCTCCTGGACGGCTCCCTGTGGAGTCCACCTGGGATGCAATCCAGAACACTCTCTGGGTATTTTAAATCCCATCCGGCCTGGGAACGAGCTGAAGGACACGGAGGACATCTGGGCTTTAAAAGAAGCAGCTGAAGATGGATGGATCGTCCAGACAAAAAACACTTGATGAACTCTGACCTATGCATAAGTAATATGCAGTTTTTTGTCTGACTGAAAAATGTTTCATCCCTTTCTCAGAAATAAGACGGCAATTATGCTGAAAATAAGGTTAAACTTAGAGGAAAAAAGGATCTGACTGCACTTAGAGCTGCAATGACGGCATTTACTAAATCCCTAAAGACTTCTCCATCGTGCTTATCTTAAAAAATATTACATTGAATGTACAGTGGCAGTGTGCAGGCTCAAGATGGGACTTATGAAAAGAGTTAAAACTATACTTGAGTGCATACAAACGGGATATTTCCTCTTTGAGGATTCTGGACGTTACTTCAAAAACTTGTTTTTTGTATTCTGTTTATTTTCCATGAAAATGTTGGCTTAAATCGTCCTGTGACTGTGAACACACTCATTACTGCCTGAAATGTGAAAATGATTAACTGACAGGTGAAAACGAGCATCCAGATCCAAGCGGGACTGGTTGGATGCGGTTCTGCTGAATCCTCAGAGCAGCAGAAGCAGGAGAATCAGGCTACCTCAGATTACTTCCTCCCAGCACAAACCCACTTCCTCCCAATGACCTCATGGGTCACATGCTACATGCCAACGAGCTCCAGTGACAAGAATAAGCTAATTAGCATCTGTAACGAGGCAGCCCGTTGGGTCGGCTGTCATTCTGCATCTTAGCTGTCTGCTGCTGTCGGTCGGGGCTTTGCAGGCATGTCAGATGGACTGCACTCACATATTTTACCACATTTTCTCCTTAAAACATTTACAGTCATAGCTTGGAGACTTTTTTGTGATGGTTTTCAGCACTAATTAAAGGCAATACGTCTGAACCCAGTCATGATTGGCTTCCCTCTCTAAAGAATGACTGAAATCTGTCCAATCGACGAGTTTCTGCTCAGCGGGATTACCTCGTTTGAATTCCAGTTTATCCGTCATTCATGTATTTCATTTCAGCTCCGAACAGAAAGAGATTTATCTGCAGAACATCACTCTGACTGCGAGCCAGAGGAAATGAAAAACTGTGGACAACTACCAGGCCTAATTCACAACATTCATTATTCTATAACAGCACTGAGGCGCAGCTCGGAGCCGACTCTAGACTTGGATTTGATGTGACACAACATCAGCATTAAGAGCAGAATGTGTTTCTTTAAGCAGACATTGACCATGGCAAGATAAACACGATACATCTAATTTGTTTTTAGAAGTTTTAGACTTGATTTTAAGATTTTACTGATCTTGTTTCACTAGCTGGGACCACATCCTCAGAAACGATGAGCGAAGATGGTTGAGGAAGTATGAACTGGTGCTGCGGTTTGGGGAAGGCCTCGAAGGGGACTGGCGATGGCTCCCGGGCGGGGCAGATCCCCACGTACTAACGAGAAATGAATGAAGGAAGAGAGGAGAAGAGAAGAGGAGAAGAGAGGGAAAAAGGGGGGTAAGGGTGGGGCATGGAAATGAGAACAGCGGGTATTGGAGAAGGGGGCATTTATAGTCTGAGGTCGGTAGGGTCGTGAAGGAGGAGTGGTCCCAGTCCTGAAATTCAGATGATATTTCCACTTATAATGCTGACCCCAGTTCACGTTCACTCAGGTGGTGACCTCCTGGCTGATCCAAAGTCAGATGTTCAAACTGACTTCGAGCTTTGGAATTACCGACCGAGGAGAGAAGACCCAACCTCTGGTGTAGAGATTTCTCACAAGTCCAATTCCATTGCTTCCTAACATGGCTAGTTACTTAGTTAAATGAGCTGATGAAAAGCAAAATTGGGGGCTTTCAAGGTTGCTTTTCATCAAATACCATCCCTCTTCTTACTCCTGGCACAGACGGTTTACAACTCGACTGCGATTTAGTCTAAGTTGGAAACCATAAAGTGAAAATCAAAAAATTTCCAGCAACAAAAACCAAGAAAAAAAAAAATCTTATGAAAATAGCATGCAGAATAGCATTAACGCATCAGGATAATCCATCTTTCCACTTCAATGGGGGATTCCAAGGTGTTCCACGGCCAGATCACATATATAACTTCTCCATTTGGTTCGTAGTCCATCCCAGGGTCTCCTACATTTCAGGCATACCTGCAAAACATCTGAAGGGAGGCAACCAGGAGGCATGCTAATCAGATCTCACTCTGAGCTCCCGCCGAATGTCGAGCTCTTCATTCTACCTCTAAGTCCACGCATCCTACGGAGGAAGCTCATTTCAGCCGTTTGTATTTGTGACCTTCCTGGTACAATGCCCACATTACTGCTCACACCTCAGCAATCAGGTCTACCTCACCACTAACGGATAAGGTCCCAAGATCTTTCATTTCCCTTGCTTAGGACAACAACTCCACCCATCCCAGAGGGAACACTTTATAGTTATACTTGTAGTTTATAGTTTGGAGGTGCTGCCTTTCATCCCAGCTGTTTCACACCTGGCTGTCACGCCCGGATGAAGCACGAGACGAGATATATCACAAGCAGTTTAACTTAAAAATCACTTAAAATGACACACAAACTTATTAAGATGCCAAAAATAATATGCCAGCGCCCGCAGTTGGTCCGTTTCTTTTTATAAAAAAAGGCGAGTGTGGACTTGGCATTAATTAGCACAAGGTGTACTTCATCCACGGACTCATACAACTTGTACTGTGTGCAGTATCGCATTAATACAAACAGAGGGCTGCTAAACTTTAATGCAATAGTTTCAGCTTGCAAAAACTTTTCTGAACATGCACTTAGACTATGATTGCAAACAATAATTCTATCAAACATGCCTGCAAATCTGATACCTGGAACTAATGGAGAAGAAGAGTCGGACAGTGCTCTGTGGGTTTAAGCACTTAACATCATCCGATAAATCCAATAAACCTTCGTGTATACCCTCATCATCCTCAGCGTAACTTCCCCCCCCTTTCATGTAATCAGATATTTCATATGTTTGTATGCTTGTAACCTTGCCCCCGAGGCCAGCAGCGTTCCCAGCCTAACCCGACCAGATGCTGTGAAGAGTGAGGTCGGCACGGCATCTCCGGAGCAGAGCCGAGGGTGTGACGCAGGGAGAGCGCGGCGTGAAGGAGCCTCCAGCTCTGCTTATAAGACACAGCTTTTTCTGTGTCTCACACTTTTTATTACAGTTTTACACATTTTGCTCATTACTTGAAAGTGTAAAACATCAGAGCCAATCAGAACCAAGCCCGAAAACAAAATGGCCCCTCAGCCTGACGATTTCCTTCTACCCCAATACTGCGCAGCCCTGACAAATGCTCTGCGCTTGTCTGATGAAGTGCCTGTGACTCTGTTGCAGCTGGTTGTAGGAGTCACAATGTGTATGTCAGACTGGATTAGCTCAGTGACCTTTGCCCTCAGGCTCGGCGAATCAGCATCATGCGCGAGCGGAGCAGCTTCAGCACAGGAAGCAGACAACACAGCGATCAACATCGCTGCCGTGACCGCTCGCTCCCTCCTCCAGCTCTCTCTCTCTTTTGGCTGATAACTCGCCCGTTAACTCGTTTTGTGCCCACAGAAAAGCTTCCAATCTCAAAACCAGCACAGAAAACATCACAGAAAGCGCGTGTTCATGTAGAAATGTAAATATGGACTCCCAGGCTGTGGTAAAGAGAGGAATAAATGACTGGTGACACGTTTATTTGAACAGACTAAAGTGCAATCACAGAACATTCAGCTCCAACGTTAAAGCAAGGTGACAGGTGAGGTGAATATGGCTCAACGTCTCTGCTCGCGCTGCTGGTGCTAAAAAACAGAGGAATATTCAATATGTGAAGAGCTAGTGCTGCTGCTAGCCAATCAGATCACACTATGCAAATATCCTGAGCATGCGAGGTCATCATTGCTCAAAATAAGAAGAAGGTGGTCATTGCGAGGAGTCATCATGTTGCCTTATGAGATGTTTAAGCGGTCGATTTGTTGATCGTACCAACAAAGGTACTCCTCGCGAACATGAAACGCTGCCCTTACTCAGGCGTCTCAGTGTCAGGAAGGTGGGTCTCTTTTATAACCTGGTTCTATCACCATAGCAACTACTGCTGAACACATAACCTGGGCTACAGCACCTCATGGGTTCAGAGTTTCAGTTATCAGTGCCACATTTCACTGACTGCTGTAAGATGTATTCCATTAGCAGATAATATATACACACTTACGCCCTGCTGAGCTGAGCATGAGTGAATGAATGAATGAATCCATGCAGCGCAAACTCAATCCACTGCGTAGCTGAGCAAAGTGACAAGAATCAGCTGCAAAACACAAACACGGCAGTTTGCTTCCTGTCACCTGATGGACAAACCAGGTGATGAATGCCAGCAGCACCTCTACCTAGCATGGGCTTCAACCCTTTTTTTCCCTTTTATTTAACACACGAGCACCAAAGGACACCTTGCGTAGGGACAACAACAGGCCAGTTTGGGATGAGAATGCTTTGTTAGCTTGACAAACAGGATAAGGGAAACTTCCTTACCCTCCTAACTCCTCAGATGCAGCAAGCTGCATGGATTCACTGTGTTTTTATAGTATTATGTTGGAGTTTTGAGCTCTGTTCAACTTCACCTTCTGCACCCGGGTCACCTCCTTCCCGTGCTTGTTTTCACTCATTTATGTTTTCTATCCTCTTTTCTTCCTTTCATTTCTTTTTTGATGATCCACCTCGTCATCCTTACCTCTCACTGTCCTTCCTCCCCCTCATCTTTCTTTCTCCCCACATGTCTTTTGTTCTTTTACCTCCTTACTTTTCTCCTTTTCCTTCATTCTACTTCCTCTCTCTTGTTTCTCTCTGTGGATCTAAAAGATGTTTCTTTCCCTGGTTCTACTGACCACATCTCTCTGCTTCTCTCTCCTCACCTTATGTTTGTTTATCTCTTATTTCTTCTTTATTCCTATCTCTTCACATGCTTTCTCTCTCTCTCCCTCTGTTATCTTCTCTGCTTTGCCTTGCCCTCGTTCATCTTCCTATCCCTCTGTTTTCTCTTCTCCTCCCCCTCCCGTCTCATCTAATAGCCTTCTGTCCATCTCCTCCCTCGTTTATCTTCTGCCCTCTGTATCCTCTCCTCTTTCTTTCCCTCCACCCATCCTCCTTTCTGCTTCACTTCTCCTGCACCATCTCATCTTCCTCCCCTCCTCCTCCTCCTCATCGGGTTCATGCCATAGTATGTTTCTGTTTACTTCCTGTTTCACTTGCCTCCTAGTCCTGTTTGCATCTTTAGATGAGTTTCAAATAACGTGGTCAGTTAGCTTCAGGCTAACCGTCTCCCCAGAGGAACAGCTACTTGGAGTTGGGTGATGGTCTATTTCTCTCTGTCACACGCACACACACGCACACGCACACGCACACACACACACACACACACAGTACTGTCATAGCTGTGTCACTCAGTGTCCTGCTCTCAGCGTGGACAGTCAGCACTAACGCTTCGCCTTTCTGACATGTCACACAACAGTCCACCACACGGCACCAGCAGCAAGATCCAAACACACGATGAGACACACTCATACCATCTCATCACGCTGAGGCAGGATCGAAGAGCAGCAACATGAAAAATGAAGCCAATGAGGAAGTGACAAAAACTGCAGTTCCTCCACTGTCCACTTGAGGCTGCCTTCAGCTGTGAGTCAGTCCTTATAGGCTGTTAAAATGTCCAAATTCTCAGCAGAAATAATCATGTTTATAGCCTGATATGTGAAAAAAATCCCTGCTTTAGCCTGTAGGGCTAATTTCCTCCTTCACATTAACTGTGCAGGGGTTTTATTCAGTTATGCATTCAGATTTCTCTAAGGTGTAAAGTTAGTGGGTGCTACGACTCACAGGAGTCACAGGTGGATGGTGACAGCCTGTGCGTTACAGCCTGCCTGCAATATCTGTGCTTCTGTTTGAGTGAGTGAATTTTTCTTCATTAGCATTAATTAGCAGATCAGCAGATGTGCTGTGCACACGTATGAATGCAGCTTCCTGATCAGTACCAGCTAATGCAGCTTGCTTGCATTAGCTGGTAGCTTCACAGTCCGGCCTCTTGTCTAAATATGGTCACTTCTGAGTGCCGAGGAGTCTCGACTAAGGACACATTGACACGTGGAGGTATCACACACAACTTCAGTATTTATTAGCAACTAATGAAAGGTTTGGAAATTACAAACATGAGATTTCACTTTAGACTTTAGGTCATTTTATTTTAAACAAGAAAAAGTCCAAAAATGGAGCCAGAAAGTTCAGCAGGAGCTACAGCTGACATGACAACATTGCTCTAATGAGATTATCCAACAACCTTTCCCATATTGGAAGGGAAACAGTAAAACAAGCAGATATTGTGTATGAGTGAAATGAGACCTAAAATATAACTGTTGGTAATGGAGAGATTGGTTGTTTCTTTCCATTTCCTTTGCAAACTGGTGATTTTCTTTCTGTGGTGCCCAGAAAAGCCTACTCCACATGCAGTAGTTAACATGTTTCTATCAGCCTCCATCCATCTTCAGTCAAAAAGCAGAAATTCTCACTGAGGTCTCAAAGTGCAAGAGGAAGAAATAAGTCAAAGATTCAACTTTAAAATATGAGAATGCGGTCTGGAGCCAAATGACAGAAAATAGGAGGTAATTTCAGATGCATTTATAGCGGGATGATGAAGTTACTATAAACTAACATGCACGGGTACTGCAAAAGCGTAAATGTTTCTAAAGATGGAGTGTCTACTACCACCGAGCACGTTTTTACTTTAGCTAAGGACAGTTTAGTGAGAAAATCTTTGCATTTTGTCTCCTTCCACTGAAGTTTAACCCGACCAGCAGATCATTTCTGCCTCCGTCTGAGAAAAATATTTGCAGAACTAAAGACTCAGCCTGCTGTTTATTTGGACTCTCAGGTGAGACGGGAACAAAATGAAGCCCAATCTCATTCCGTCTTTGTTGTTTACATCCTCAAACAGCTCGAAACAGTCAGCCGAAGTATGAAAAATCATCAGACAGATTCGACTGTGAAGAACATTCAATAAAGTGATAACTAAAGGTTGTGAGGGACAAACTGCTATGCTGCATGATTGACAGGAAAGTAAAGAGAGATTGATGTTTTCAGCTCTTCGTCGTGATGAAGCCAAAGCTTTTCACACATGCATTTTTAGCCCCGAGCTCAGCTGAACCTCAGGATGCAGAAAGCTGGAAACTGCAGCCGAAGGTCGTATACTGGGGGTGATGGATGATTTTGCACATGGTTAAAGTGGGACTTTTAATGTGACAAGCAAACAAAGGCATACATTTACAAATAATAATAATAATAAAAAACATATGGAAAACAATGAATATAGATAAATGTCATAAAGCCTGATCCGTCGCCACCTCACCGAAACCTAGCCCATGATTGTGATGCTGCTCTGATGGGTGATGCTTACATCACATCATTAACCCGCTCACTGCAGCGTATGCTGTGTCCCTTCAGTTCAGGCACCCACACCACTGGAAAAAAATTACATAAACAAGAGCCCATCTTGCAACTGCATACACCAACAATGAAGCCCATCAACACAGCAAGCAAAAATGCTACTGACTTCTAAATAGTGCCAATCAGCACTTATTGAAATGACCCTAATGCGCCAACTGTAATATTTCCTGAGCCAAACCAAGTAGTTTAAGTGCTCCAACTTTAACCAAACACCTGGAACAAAACACAAACTACAGTTTTGGGATAAATCCACTTAACACTACCCCCTGACACCAGACTGGGGTGTCAGGGGGTAGTGTTATCCACACATGTGCAACAGCAATAAGTGCAATACTCTTTATGGCATCGTTGTATTATACTCATATTGTATATAGCATTTGTATTCTATTTTATTCTAATCAATTGTATATAGTATTTTATTTAATTTTATTCTATCCTATTGTGTACAGTATCTTATTGATATCTTATTCCAGTGCTTTTCTCTAATTTTTCTATGCAACTTTGCACTGTCCACTGCTGTAACAAAAATTTCCCACGCGTGGGACTAATAAAGGTTATCTTATCTTATCTTATCTTGTCTTATCTTATCTTATCTTGTCTTATCTTATCTTATCATGTCCTGCCACCAAACACACACAGCTTGTTACTGAATGTTGGGCAATAATTCAACAGTTCTTACCTAATCTGTGAAAATAAGTGTTAAGGACCTGACCATCCAGATATTCTGTAAATCTGACTTTCTCATTAGCCATCGCAGAGCTGTGTTTGCTCTGCTGGTAAATAACAGAGTCGTTGGATATTAAACCAATGAGGGAGTCCTCATTTGTGTGCTGTTGTCTCCGCATGTCAACTTTCAGAGTAAATTACAGTGTCAGTGTCACTGTTTCATTGCTGACATTTATTGCTCCAATCCAGCTTTGCTGTGAGTCAGTGGTCAGTCACCATATGCATGTATGCAGCCTATATTTTCTGGATGTTTTCAGAGCTGATTATGCTTTCATACAACAATATTATATTTACCCATCTTCATATCAGAAAACATTTCACAGCATTTATTATTCATACTGCTCTTCTTCATATGGGTTGTGAAAAAATTACAACCCAACACATGTTACATCATCTGCACAGCACCCCCCCTCCATGGAACATCTTCCCAGAAGTAACGCATTGCTCCTCAGAACATCTTGAAACTGTGCTACATTTATCTGCTATGACTGGCAAACCAACAAGGGGAATATTCACATCTCTGTAACCCCCTAATGGTTACTGAGAGAAACCAAACAACTGTCTGTTAAAACTCTCTTTTATACTTCAGGCATTACCAGGCTCAGGGTGAGTGGCCCTGACTGGTTCAGTGGTTCGTAATCACACTCAGTGTAACCATGAACTCCAGAATCAAATCACACCCAGCCAAATCCACGTCTCCCAGCTTCACAGCGGAACAAGAGAAACTGTTGACTCACCCTGCGTCGCTGCTGTTCCCACAGATTAAGGCATCCTTGGCTCCCTCCACCTTGTAGAAGTTGTCTAAAATATAAAAAAAAAAAAAAAAAAAAAAGGAAAAAGGAGAGATTTAAATCTGAAACTAGCTTTTGGAGAATCCTCCTCTTCCTCACCCCCTCTCCCCCCCTACTGAGCTACACAGGTGTTTTCAGTCATCGTGTTGATTAGGCTTCTCCTCAGGACTACGTGGGCGTTCGCTGACATGTCCCTCTTCCTCCTGTGTGCACTGCACAGGAACTCCTCTTCATCATTCTTACCTGATAGAGACTGCACTAGCTGAGATGTAATGAGGATGAATAATAGAGTGAAAGATGATACTGTACTTAAGGTTTGCGAGACCTTTACAGCAAGAGACAAATCTTTGCAGAAAGAATATTAAACTTTTTTGTGAAGCTAGTTTCAGCCATGTGTTCACAGAAGAAAAACAAATGTCAGACTGTATAAAAACTGGGTTTGTAATTGTGCTAAAGTACAAGATATTTTTAAGAATGTGTTGTGTCGTCTCCTGTTGGAGGGAAATGGTGATGTTGAAGCTGCTAAATGGAATTCAGGGACCATTTATTTTGTAATTTAGTCCAGTCTTATTCCTAATGTGGCATGTCAGAATATTTTTGGTGCTTGTCATCAGTCGAGGTTGATTTCTCTGAACCCTAAAGTGGACCTGCTCTGCTGTTCTTACTTTCCTGCCATACACTGTACTGTTAAAATGATGGATGCTCATAGTAAATATGTGAAACTGTTACATAATGACGTCAGAATACACAGAAATAAGCCCTATGAGCCAAAACTTCATGCTTCTCTAAATGCTCAGTTTCAGCATGCAGCAACTTCCAGGTTGGAAAAATGAAGCCAACAAGGAAGTGCCAAAAAACTGCAACTAACGTTGACTTGAAACGCCAGCAGTGACTCAATGCCCACAGACTGCCATGTTAATGTTACAGCAGGAATAAACAGGTTTACAATCTGATACAAAAATGGCTTTGTCACCTATGCATAGTTTCTCATTTCATGACAACTCTTACCTCTGTGAATTTTCTTATAACGCCACCTGGATACTAGTATTAGGGGCGTGGTCACTCTTCCTGACAGAGGTCATCTATGTTTAGCATGTCCTTTTTGTTTCCATGTTTTCTTTGTTTCATTTATGTCTGCTCATTTCCGTTTTTCCTGTTTTGTTTTTGATTTGATTGAATTTTCTCTTTCTTCTTGTTTTGAGTTTTATTTCCTCCCCGTCTGATTGTTTTGATCATCTTCACCTGTGTTTTGTTCCCCGCCTGTCTCCAGCCCTCTGTCCTCCAAGTATATGAATGTCTTCTCCTTTGTTTTGTTTGAGTCTGTTGTTCACCATCATGTTTGTCCTGGTTTCTAACCTGTTCCCTGTTTGTCTCCATGGACCTCAGTTTAGTTTTTTCTTCCTTCTGTTCGGACACACACTTTATCCTGCCTATTCTGTGCACAGTTTTTTTTATATCTGTTCAATAGAACTTCCTACTGGATCATGGATTTGGATTCCCATCTCACAACATTAGACATATTATAGTAATTTTAATGTTTGTCTGGAACAGCTCTCTCTTGCAAATGAGACATTGGGTTTCAGTGGGACTACTTGTAAAAATAAAGGTTAAATTACACTTGTGAATAGATGAAATATGTTCATTTAAAATCATAACATTCCAAAAGTCAACATGTGGCGACACGACATCTACATCGGTCTCTTATATACCACCTCTGTTTATTTATTTATTTAATTATTTTTGATGCCGCACAACATTAGTTAATCATTTTGGAATCACTTTTGTCAGGTAACCATGAGAACTGAGGTCACAAAAACCAATGAGCTGCATGATTAATCTGCACACATTTATCCACATCTGTGCTACAATAAGCTAGCTCTGTTGGAATATCATTTGTTCCTCATAAAAACTTGAAATGTTCAAACTTCATCAGGATTCAGGTGAGCTCCGTCAACTCGTCCTGACTGTTTTGTGTCGGTGGAAGTTTGTGCTCACCTCCCACTCACTTCTGTCTGTCTGTGTTACAGCACGATCAATAAACTCATCAAACTCAGATTGTGTGTTTTGGCGTGGTTAGACAGAGTCTGAGCGGGAGGTGGTAAAACCATAACCATTAGAGCAAACACAGTTTGCTGAGCAGTTATTCAACACTTAGATCTGACCACAAGCCATTTCCAAGTACATTAATACACTTTAACGTCATCACATGGAGTACTTCGGGTGTTCCTTTGTGCCAGACTCGCTTGAGAACAAAAGTATCTGTCATAACAAGCTCAAAAGCTTTTAATGCATGTCTGCAGGAGGAAAACAAGCGCTTCTTAACTTTAGCTGTGGTTTGAGGATACAGCAGTCCCTCCTGAGGATGGAATTAATGTATTTAACCTTTACCATTCCTCTTCTAAACAAGAGGACTCACTGAAGAACATAGCTTATAAATATCTGTGAGCTCGAGGAATCAAACAAACCCTTAAAAAAATAACATAATGTTGGTGCCAAGTAGATAAGTGTTATACAAACACATGGATTAGCCACAGGGACCCACTGATTTGTAAAGTACCAGACTGAAGCCTCAACTATAGCTTTGCCACTGCCATCTGTCCTAGAACCGTCATGGTCCTGGGTCTGTGACCCAGCGTTTAGAGTTTATTTTTGGTTCTTTCCTCTGTATGACGATGATGATTTAAGTTCAAGCTTTGTACGGTTTAGTCTTGAGTTTAGTTCTTTTAGTGTCTCTGAGTTTATTTGTATTTCAGATTCATTGTTCTTGTCTGTTACGTTCCTTTTGTGTCTTTGTCTCATCCCTGTGTCTCCTCTGAGAGTCAGTCATATGCTTTATTTATGTCCTCTGTCATGTCTCTGTTTATTCCCTCTATGTGTCATGTTGGTTTTTCCTTCTGTTCATGTATGCCTCGCTCTCTCCATCTTTCTCCTCTGCCATGTCAGTCTTCCACGTCAAGTTGTGTGTCTTAGTCTGCGTCTCAGTGGGTTTCCTGTCTTATTTTGATAGTCCTTGGCTCATATGCTTGGGTTTAGTTTTGCTTCCCCTGGCTCTGTGTCTAATTGTTCCAGCTGTGTTTCCCAGCCGTCTCTACTGTACTAATCACCTGTCTGTGTATATTGTGTCAGTTTTTCTTTGTCTTTTGGCAGAACATCAGTTCACCTCCCCCCATATTCACAGTGGTTTTTCCCAGTCTAGTTTTGGTTAGTGTAAGCCTTCATTGCCCTTTATTTTGTATCATTGTCTGATCTTCTATCAGCCCTTAATAAACAGCTTGCATTTTGTTAAGATCAAGTTCTGTCTGCTTTTGGGTCCTCTCTTCAGAAATGTGACAAGAATGTTGTAGAAAATTCTAGAATTTCACTCACCAAATCTGGAACACAGACCTTTTTGACAATCTTTTAAAACAATTGAATGCACAGTCGTGTTATTTGTCAGATTGTTGCATTAAAAATACTTTCAAAAGGCACCGACAACACAAACATGCTCAGCTAGCAGCCACCTGAATTGAATTGACTTGAACTTAGAAAAACAAAAATCATCCCGGATACAGTTCCTATAAAGATCAAACTAGCTAGAGACCAAAATGGATGTTTGCCATATGCTGTAAACATGCTTTCTGCTGGGAGTCTATGAAGACTGACTCACTTTTGAATCCAGGTTCAAGTGGCATTAGAGGAACTGCAGGTCTTTGCAGGTCTGTCAGCAGCAGCTCCTACATTTTTACTGTTTTCAAATGCAAGACAAAGACCAAAATCTTCGATAAAATCCCAACAAACAGCATTCAGAGCTTTCACACAAGAGAAACAAGGGGTGTGGTGGAGAAAGAAGGTGCACTGCTGTTCACACACTCCTAACATAGACAGTGTCATTAAACTGGACTCATATTTTAATTTTCACCAGCAAATTCTGGATACAAACCACTTCACTGCAAACAGAATCACTGTTATCACAAAGGTAATGTAAAATTACAAAGTGCTTTCCCTTGAGTTCATATTAAAAACTCAATAAGTGCATTTTAACAAGTACAATTTTACTTTTTTTAAACCATAAACCACGCTGACAGCACTGACCTTTGAGGGAATGGGGACCTGAGGAGCCACAGATGGAGAATGCCATTTTATTAGTAGCTTCATTCCATCAAATTTTACCTTACCCTCTTTGCTCTGCTGATACAATTTCACACAACCCACAATAGACAGACACTCTTACAAAACCCAGCAGTACAGTAGTCAGCATGTCCCCTGCACCAACAGTTTAACAAAGAGCACGAATTTGTTTTGCCATTCTGGTTTTTGCTGTTGCACGAAAGGTAAGTGTCACAGTAAACCTGCGTCTGTAGAATATGTCATGGAAAGCGATATTTCAGCATGAAACCAAGGCCAAACATCTGAAAATGTGATGTCCTCGTTTTATTTTGCGCCACATCATGTCTACAGAGGTAGTTTTTGTTTGGTCATTAATGCAAATATCTAATCAGCCAATCACAAGACAGCAACTGAATGCATTTATGTGGACATGGTCAAGACGACTTACTGAAGTTATAACTGAGCATCAGTTGGAGCGTGGCATGGTGACTGGTGCCAGACAGCCTGGTCTGAGTATTTCAGAACCTGCTGATCTGCTGACATTTTCCCACATAACCACCTCTATGATGGCACAAAGAAAAAAAAATCAGTAAGAGTCAGTTCTCTGGTTGAAAATGCACCATGTCTGACCCTTTGGACACACGGCTGGCTTTAGGTTGTTTACATATTCATTGCTTAAACAGGAAAACCATTTTATTGTTGGGGTTTGGTGGTTTGGTTGTCTGGAAACGTATATCAGAGTAGCAGCAGTTGTACTTTTATTGTGAAAAGCTGCTCCTCTGCGAGCCGAGCAGGGAAACTGTGCCGTGAGTAACTCTGTAGAGAAATAGTGACCTTAAATGCTGGCTTGACATTTTCATCCATTTGCCTTACGAGAACAACTGTACAGGATGCTCATCTTTTATTCAACACATAATTCAGACCACACTCATTTAACTCTGGCCATTAAAAGCGATTACATAACATTGCAAAAGAAAGGACTAAACAGGAGGTCATTTTCTTCAATCCAGTCCCACAGCCAAAGGTGTAACACCTGTGTTTGTTTCACAGCATTAGGCTTCACAGTTCTGACGTACCTCAGGTTTTGTTTTTCATATTCTCTGCTGGCTTATGCAACAGCTTTTACTTTCTATGTTACTGAATTCCACCAATTTTTTTATTAGTTTTGTTATTTTACTTTCACCTCCACTTGTAAGTATTGATCAAAGCGTTTGAAACCCATTTTAGTGTTTCTGGAATGAAAATCTCTAAAACTGAACTAACTAGAAAAAAATACTGTAGTTGTAGAATTTGAAATAAGAAATATGTTTAGTTCATTGTCAGGTTAAATTTTCTGCGAAATCAGCCTGATTAAATTTCTTTACATCTTTTTTGAGAGTGTGATATTTACGTGAGTGTAAATGAAGTCTTTGTATTGTACTACCTGATCTGAACGTCTTACATTTTGCTGCTGACAAACAGAAGCCATGTTATTTAAAATAAAATCACCAAATTATAATAATGGCGACTTTATGTGGATGTGGTTAAAATAGGCTTGTGAACACGCAGAAGGTGAGCCATGCAGACTGTACGAAAACATGAAAGGATGTTTCTCCAGGTCGTTCCTGGTGTGTGAATTATTGATATTGTTTTGTTTGATGAAAACAAACATTTATTCTGTAAGTTCTTTAAAAGTGAATAATGTGCCATCAAAGCACCAACCACTAATATTGGCAAAGTATTAATTAAACAGCCACAAATGTTCACATCTTCAAATGTATTTACATCATAGCGATCTGTCAGGACAAGCAAGGCAAGCAGTGCTTTCCCTGTGAAATCCAAATATAGGCAATTAACACGTACAAATCATTTCTCTCTTTGCAGCTGCAAACATTCTACCATCGCCTATTAAATTAATTCTGTAAATTATCACCATTATGTGGC
The DNA here is from genome assembly GCF_036321145.2 of Pelmatolapia mariae. Classification (NCBI taxonomy): domain Eukaryota; kingdom Metazoa; phylum Chordata; class Actinopteri; order Cichliformes; family Cichlidae; genus Pelmatolapia; species Pelmatolapia mariae. Next base: position 3,927,832 of record NC_086235.1, on the reverse strand, counting down.
CTCAGTTGTCTGTGGAAGCTAGCGTAACTATGGGGCCCTTGCAAACTTTAGTTTCTGTCATTTTCCATCTATGTTAAAGTCTGCGGCTGGTAAAAACGCAAAACCAGCAGTTTCTGTGCTTACCGACCAGACCAGAGATCATTCTTATTTACTTATATTGTCAATAACCTCTTTAGTCTTTGATAGGAGGCTAACAGGAGACCAGTATGCTAGAGAAGCTAACCCTGACTTTGCTTTCCCTGCTCTGAGATCAGTTATAATCTTTTCATTACACTAGCAAAAGCTCACACTTTGGTCAACGATGTGTATGTACACATAACATAGATGTAAAGTTGCTATTCTTTTTGAGATTAGCCACGAAGGAGAATAAATATAATTTTTAAGGACTTTGAGTTTTATAAAAATAACCAACTAAATATCCAGCTGCACTATGCAGTCATCTCTTTTCTTAGGTTTATGTCACCATGAAGAAAATGGATGGTTTGGTTTTGGAAAAGGTATGGTGTAACATGCCACATATTTTAAAGAGATAAAAGACTCCTTAAAAAAAAAAAGAAGTAATCATGCCTTTTTACAGGCTTTATTGTGGAAATACTGTTCTGGGGACCAGCGGAGCTATTACGCAGTTTTCCATGGGGCCAGGATGTCTTATAGCATTTCCCTGAGAGTTTTCAGCAAAACAAAAAGAAGCTGGTGGACCCCAAGAAGCAGTGTTTAAACACCTTAAAAAACAAAAAAAACCTTGACTTGTCAAAGAGAAACAAAGCATTTTAGCATTTCAGTCTACAAAGACGACAAAAGCCTTGTTCTTCTTTCCATGACGGTGGCTGCGCACATGCAAACTTTCTCCTTTCGGCAAACAAACAGGTTGTGTGGCGCTTGTGTTTGCCTCTGACCGTGTCTGACCGCTGCAGCACCAAAGGCACTTAAGCTTTTTAGGAGCGCAGCCATTCATTTGTTATCAAGTACATCTGAGAGACTGCATCCCGGCTCGCCAACAAAAAAACTTCTGAAGTCTGGAGTGCTTTTGTTCACGGGTTCAAAGTAACCGCGAGGCCTTTTACGCAACACTTAAGATTAGCCACTGAAGCATTTTATTCTCATACAAAGCAGATAGGAGCAGACATTACCTGAAGTTCATCGTTCAGATTCCACACTCCCCCCATATGTATGCATATTAGCCTACGATCTGACATTTAATAAAGGTTTTTTTCTGAGCGACCCCCATCTGGGAAGATTTCACTGAGCTGCAGGAACTTGGAAAATTGTCTCTGTGGGATATTGAGAGAGTGGGCTTAATTTCATTTCTTTTTAAAACTCGAGAGCCGCAAATTACTCTGTCAAGTCTAAACACACGTCCACCCTCCCCCCGTGCTTTTTTCATCTGCAAGAGATAAATTTACAGGAAGAAAACCTGCAGGTATGACACGAGAGTTATTGGTCAAAGTGAATTAGACTGTTAATCTGCTGATGCATGAAGGAAAGGGATCAGATGGTGATTAATTTATCGTGGAAATATACTTCCATCCATCCATCAAACGCTGTGTTCACTTTGCTGTGGAACAAGTGGAGCTAAAAGTTTGCTTTGTTTACAGTGATCAGCAAAAAAAGTGTTTTCTTTGGGTTTGAAAACGCGCATTCATTTTCTTTTCTCGCCACTTTGTTAAAAGAAACTTGAGACTGAGCCTTGACAGGGATAAAAAGAAGAAGGGGGCGTCTGCCAGAGAAATAACCTATTATTATTTTTAACCTTTTTTAACCTTTTTTTTTTCTTGCAAATGAAATTTGGATTGATGACTCATTGCTCTCCAAAACACTTATGAAAGTAAACTTTCTTAGCGATCTCAACGTTTCCAGTTCAACAAAAGTGCCAGACCTCTGACATAAATAAGACACAGACTCATTACTAAACTATATATCATATAAAAGTTTTGGAGAAGCTGTGAAAAACACATGGGTTTGCCTATGCGCTCGATTGCAATTACTCCATTTGTTGTGAAAGCCATGAATATGTTCTTCGATGAAGGGAAATCTTTCCATTTTTCTCTCATTTCTGCCCATTTGATGAATTTTAACAAAATTGATTAAATGCAATTTTTAAAAAAGGTCTTAAAGTAATTAGTTGATGTCAGGAGATAATGAGACTAAAACACCTACAACGTCCACATCGTGAGGTTGGAGCTGCTGATGATAGGATGGTGTAAGCAGACTTACTAGGGTGGATGTACTAGTCAGCAGGGCTGAGAATAACAGGGTCTTCAGATCCATTTTAACACCACATGGAGATGTTATGCTTCCTGTATGAAGCTCTCGCTGATCAGCAGTGAAATAGATCTTACATGATGCCAGTTGAAATGAATTTATTGAAGCACCGGGGACGTCTGCTGCCATCAGACGGCTCTGACCAGACAGAACAAACAAAGCTTGATGGGAAATATTTAGCACCGAGACCATCCGCCATTGATCTCCCACCAAGGGCTGTTTTCAGATCAGCTGAACGTGCTGAGCTTTATCGCCGCCGCCTCGGCTCTCGGGTTTCACGGCAGCTTTTAGAGGTCGATATGGGAGCCTGTAGGGGACATTTGTTTGACGTGATGGATGGCAAAGCAGACTGGAAATGAATAAATAGGCAGCACATTAGAGATAGGCAGCACCGTCCTGACAAACAGGCTAAAAGTTGACTTGATTTTGGGGGTTTTGCCCTTTATGCTGGCTCATGTAGAAGAAAGTAAAAGGAAATGTAATTAATGCATTGCATTAAAAAAAGGTTTGCATCTTTAAAGAAAGCCTAGAGCATTTACATAAGGCCTCACTGGCTGGCGTGTCTGCCCATGTTTTTTATGTGAACATTAAACTGAAGGTAGGTAGGTATGAAAGCAGGAGCCACACCCAGATGCCCTTTTTAACTGTGAGTAATTTAGATAATTTTTTTTTTTAATTATATAAATGACATTTCATTACTACAGACGTCAGCACTGTGAGACTGATCTAAAAAACAAAACAAAAACGTATCTGCTGAGGAAGAACTGAGTCTAAAACGAAAGAAATTAGACAGATGTTTGATTTCTAATGAAAAATGATGAATTTGAAATCATTAAATCTGGTTTAAAATAATTTCTGTTAAGCTGAAAGTAAAGCACACCATGTGCCAGTTACATTGAAACACCTAGTTTGGTTTACTTGCATTAAACTTATTAATGCATAACAGTGGATTTTTAGGGGCGTGGCTTCTTTGACTGACAGGTGCATGGTGACACAGGCGGTTGTAGCTGCACGGTGGCTACATACATATTTTATGTAAGTTGGTGTATTTTGGTCACACTGAGAAGCAAAGACAGCATGCAGCTCAGGTTAAGTGTTCCGTATGGGCTCAAATTGTGGTCATAAATACTTTGTACTCTTTTTACACATACAAAACTGATTAACAAGTACAAAATATTTATGACAACAATTTGAGCCCTCAGCTTGTCTCTGTGTGGATTTTGTGGCTGCGTGTGATGTATGGAAGTCCACATAATGTGTGTTATGACATGACTGGCACATGCCCTCTCCGTGTGTGTAAAGTGCCCAGTCGGACGGGCTGAACACATCCCTGATGGTCTGTGTGTGTCTTCACTGACGTCAGTTGTAACTACAGCGGCAACATGACATTGTCCAGTCCCGTTAAGAAACAGCAGTCGCCACGGCAGCATGACACACGCTTACACCACCCCTCTATCCAGAACATACTACAAGCAGGTGACCGTCTCATCTTCCAGCCAACAAGTGATTTTGGTGTTTGCAATGTCCTTTTATTTATTTATTTATTGCATTTTTTTTTTTTGCAGTAAACCACAGACACCAGGATTTAAAACTCTCGAGCCCCCTGTGGTGTCCCCAGCAGGCCACAGAAATGTTTATCTATTTATATGCAAATGGTACAGAGCCCCCGTGGTGACATGGAAAAAATATTATTGCATGGCAGCAAGTTAATAAAGCAGGAATGTAAAAATCTCGCCACAAGATGAAGAATTTGTGGTGTGTAGAGGACACTGGGTGAGCTGTGGGGCTATCATGTACAAAGCATGGAGAAATTTGATTTCTTCTCAATTCATTTAAAACTTGAGATGAATTCTAATGATGTTTCTAAATGAGGTCCACGAGCTAAGAGACGGGCTGCTCCTGTGCTTCCCTGGAAAAACCCCACACTTCCTGAAGTGCACTGGACATTTTCTGCACAGTAGAGTAGATGGTATAGAGTGCAGACGTAGCTTCTGGATTTAAGAAGTGAAACTAACTACTGCTACCAGGTGACAATACCTGTTTTTCCAAAAAGTTGAGTTTATGGTCTCAGTTATTCATTTAGGATCATAGTGAATAAAATATAAACTCGATTTTGTATCAGAGAGGAGGTTTATCCAAGCGATGTTGTCAATCACAAAGTCCTGAGCCAATGATGATGTGGTTTTAACAGGCATATCCACCCCTGGATCGTTACATCTGGGCTCAAAACACCAAGATGGTGAGTCAAAATTGGACTGCACTCACCAGTGGGTAACATTATGGTGGCTTTATCCATTTTCCACTTTTAAAACATTGTTCTAGCTCTAACAAAGTTAGATTACTGGAGCAAAAAGAGCCCACCCTGACCGAGCTGAAGCAGCACGGCATTCCTAAGTCATACAGACTGCTCTTCAAAGATGGAGTTGACATTTCCATTTTCACTCACAGAGAATCCAAAAGTACTGATACGTTCAAATCATTTAACACGGAAACCCTTTCTGACCATAGGGTTCATAGACCCTCAATGAGGTAATATTCCTTAATATAAACAAAACTTGGTTGGGGTGTAGTACTGGTAACAGCCACTGGTATGTATAGCTCCCTAACGTGTTTAGTTAGAGTGTTTAGTTAACAAGCATATAAAACATACAAGCATATAAAAAATGAAACAAATGCAAAGTAACATATGGCATATACTAATTAACAAATTTAGACAATACAACAAAAGCCTTAGCGGAAGCCAACATTATTTTTAAGGCTTCAAATTCAATGAGGTATAAAGTGTATTTAACTTTAGATATTTCTGAATAATATTCCATATTCAGGATCTGTCTAAACCCCGGAAATTGTAAAAAGCGTATTTGGAGGTATGTATGTAGTAAGCATTGAAGCTGAGACAGAGAAAGGCACACAGGTAAACTGGATTGTATTTAGTATGACATCATAGGTAAAAATATACCAAAGCTGTTTCCCAAGTAAAACATTCAGAATGTATAGATACCTGGTACAACTAATCAAGGCTCCCAACAGTATATTACAATTTACAGGCAGAAACAGAAACAGCTTTAACCGGTTTCAGAATAAAAAGAAAAATGCCACAAGCTATAAAGAGTTAAAGGCTCGTGGTCTGATCTGTTGAGCACAAAGGGAAGCTGGATGCAGTCATCCAAATATGTTATTTTAAACCCAAACCCCGTATGCATAATTAAGACACAATCCAAGGGAGACCAAGGGACAGCCAGACACAGAGTTCCTTCAATCTTTCACAACAGATATCCATCAAATGCTTTCTGAAGAAACTTTTTCAGTCTCATCTAAAGCTCCAAGACACCATGTCCACACAAGCCCTGATCAACAAGAGGTCTTAGCTCTAACCCAAAGGTTGGGGTGATACTTTAACAGACTCCAGATGGTCAGAAGTTGGTTCCATGTCACGTTTTACCTCCTAGTATCAATTTCTTCAGTAATGACACAAGAGATGAATTATTTTCTAACTAATTGCACCAGTACAACAAATTAAATTAAACATCTTTATGTGAAAATCAATCAAGCAACTTGTTCGTTCACTTATTAAATGCTCACCTTCATCTTCGGTGAAGTCTTTGATTGAGGCCCAGGTCTTGTTGTTGCAGTAGAAGGAGGTGTTGGCTGGCAAGGTGTCATTGAAGCAGTGTGCCGTGCTCCGCACACACTTCTGCCGCAAATTTCCCATGAAGAGCTGCAGGCCAATAAGTGCAAAGACACTGAGGCAGAAGACCGTGAGGATCATCACGTCAGCGAGCTTCTTCACCGACTGGATTAAAGCCCCAACGATGGTCTTCAGTCCTGAGGGACCGCCGCGGGCGCAGGGATGCAGAAAGGGTTAATATTTGAATAAGTCTTTGAGAAGTGGTGTAACTGGTCTATGAATGGCGGGTATGTTGAAACCTGCTAACTTGATGAAGATGGCAGCCAGCTTAAATGACATGATCAAGGCAGTATGCCTTCAAATATTTAACTTCAACCTCTCAGAGGTCCAATTACGTCTAAGGTATGATTCTAAATGAGATTAATGGCTCTTTGAAAATTGCAAAGAGGGGATTTTCTCCAAAGGTTACAGTTCCTGATTGTCAATTGTGACTTGGAGTGTAAAGGTTGTTTTGTTTTTGTTTTTATGCATAGGCAAGGTACAAAAGTAAAACTAAACGACAGCCATCTTTATGCATGAAGGTCAAAAAAACAAATCAGTTAACTGAAAGCATAAAAAATGCAAATACTCCATTCCTGTTAGGTGAAAACCTGAAAAAATTCCTTCAGATGACAATTTAAAATATTTTGTAAAAGTTTTAGTCAATCATTGTTAAATTTTGGGGGAAACAGTCAGGTTTTCACCCATGAGCAGCTGATGAAGAAAAGTCACTATAGGCTAATAATCACCATCAAAATACAGCAAAACAGACCACAAACTCCCCCATCTAATACTACGATAACAACACTAACACACACATGAACACATGGTAAAAACAGCAGGAACAAAAACACACTCAGAACACAAAGGGTGCAGACAAGTCGACTGTTATCAGCCAAGTCTTACCAAAGAAACCACCAGTTTCTTATTGATTTTTTAAATCACCTCTTAGCACTTTTTTGACTTAGTTCTTTCATTAGAAACAGACAATTACCAGCTCAAATAGGTTTTCTATTACTTTTTCATATTCAAAGGTTTTGTTTCACAGAATAGCTTTTGTTTGTTAACCTGGAGGTGTCTGTAAACTAATGAAAAGTGAGATTAAATAAAGCTAAGCTGCAGTTCTGACATGCTGTCATGGTGCTATTACTTTACTAAAGTTATAACATGTGATTAAACACTGTTATAACATAGCCACTAACATGGCACGAGAATGTTTTCATCACATGTTAACAATGCTGTTAGCACTGCATGCTAACATGCACAGTGGAAACATACAGAGGCTAGCCAGCAGGACATCTGAATAACCGACTGCACAGTTTGCATATTGATTTGTGTCTTTGTGGACGTAAACTGGTCACTCCTGAAGTGTGCTGGGAATGTTTAAGTGACTTAGATATCTCCTACGTGCATTAGCAAAGAGTGTTGCTATGTTCCCCGACCTTTTATGTGTCATGGCTACTCATTTTAAGCTTTTTGTGTGTAATTTTAGACCAAAAAAAGTAAAAAGTGCAAGTCCCTAACACATAAAACAACTCATTGTCTTATTAATACAGTGTTTCCTAATATCAGACTGCTGCTTTTTCCTTCACAGGCTGGAACAAAAACAGCAGAACAGGTTAGATGAGATTATGTCAGCTGTATCTGGCAAGCATAAACTCCATAAGCAACTTGATCAAAAAATGGGTAGCCATTTTTTGGATAGTCAGCATTTTCACTAAAAAAGATTTGGTCTTTACAGATAGGTCATATTTACTGGAATAGCGTAAAAAGCTTAATTAGCAGGTTGTTTTCCACTGCAGAAACCAGCAGGTGAGCAAATATGTTCTTCAGCGTGGGTACTTCTGAAAACCCCTGGAAAAACAGTTGGATGGGTCTCAGTGCTGATTGGCCAAACTCAAAGAGTACACCTGCCCTCTCAATGGCCTTTTTAAGCAGCAATCTTCTCTCAAAGAAGGTGTTTGCACAAGCACCACAACAATAGTGGCATTCAGTTTCAGAGATCTGTAGTTATAGCAACAACTTATGGCAAACTTTTGGTAAACTTAAACCTAACCAAGGCATTTCAATATATAATCCCAACTTTGCATATTTTAATGATAATTAGTAATGACTAAAACTTCTGTCAGATTCTTGACTTCAACTTAGATCTCTGATATCAACAGAGAAATAACTCACTCGACCACCAACCTCTCCAGATCTTTTTCTCTTTTTTGTCCTTTAAAAGTGTTATTTTATGTACAGGAACAAATTTGTAGGTTTGAGGCTGAACAGACAAACGCTTTTGTCCAAGAACATAAATAACCGCCCCCTGGAAATTTTATGGCCACAAGACCCCATCAAGTAGTGAGTCTGGTGAATTTTCCACAGCAAAAGCAACAGAAGGGGTGAAGGGACGCATCAGGTGGTCAGTTCTGTATCTGTTTGTCCCACTTTGTGTGTTATTCAAATTTCTGCAGTGGAAAAAGAATTACTTACACTCTATCCTCCTTATCACAGGATCAGAATATTATCCCAGTTGCTCACATGATGGCATATCTTCCATTTTAGTTTATTAACTTATGTGCATGTAGGATTATTATCCTACATTTATTGTAAGGATTTAGCACTGACATGATGTTACTGAGCAAGCATTTAGTGTACTTCTATGAGGTACAATCATAAAGTTTTGCAACTTTATGGAAAAAATGAATATTCAAAAATCACAACTGATTTAAATTAGACCTTTAACCTTTTTCAGGTAGTCCCTTAGTGTGACCCTGGACTACTCCCAGCATGTCTACTGCCCTACAATCTGAATTGGTTTATGGGAAGAGGACAAAGTTTCAGGGAGCTGTGGTCTTCTGGGGAATGCTAATTTGGATAACAGCTGGTGGAAGTCCAGAGGTGCACAAGGGTATGGCCTTGAAGGGACACTCAACCAAATTTAAATCAGGTATGGTTTTTTGAGTCTTGTAAAAGTTTGTGATCACACTTTGTAGACGATAGTTGTGTTTTCTAAAGCTAAGTATGAATTTATGTTGATTTGTATGGTGAAGCATTAAATACTGGAAGTCCTTTCTCCTGTGCCATTACTTGACTCATGGCCAAGAGCTGTTTCTGTTTGCTAAGCCTCTGTTTTCCACTCACAACCAATTACCATAAAAACCTTGGTGCTTCCCCCTGCATACTACCTCTGTTTACTTTGTTAAAGTGGTTGTTATGAAGTAGAGAGCTATCAGTAGGTAGTATGCAGGATGAGATTTCAAACACAGCCACTTAGTGCTTCCAGCAGATTGGGAGGAGTGCGTTTGGTATTCACTCCCCTGCATTCGCGGTCTCACCTGGGATGACAGAGATGGTTTTGAGCGCTCGCAGCACCCTGAACGTCCTTAAGGCTGACACATTACCCAGGTCCACAAACTCAGTCACATATCTGCAACAAGCCGGGAGACAAAAGCACAAAAACAGACACACACAGAAGGGTATGACCACACTGAACAGCAAGCCAGCACAGAGGGATAGAAAGGTGGAGATACAGCGAGAGACAGAAAGAGATACTGTAGAGACGGGCCAGGTCGGATGGCAACACTGGAGGGTCAAGCCAAAGACTCGACTGTTAAGAAGGGGAAATCAGATATTCAAAGCTATGGATTTGGATGTAAACCGGAGAAAAGGCAAATCAGTCAAGCACTTTAATATTTTAATGCCTGTAAGGTTTTTTTTTTTTTTTTTTTTTTACATAGTATTTTTGGGTATCCACATAGTAAACTTTAGCTGATAAATAGTTACATTTTAAATGTCAGAGTGGTGTTTTCAACATCAGATACCAGAACCAAAACAAATGCCTTTGGGTTGCTTTTGTCTAACTTCAAACATCAAATGTTCAGTTTTGTGCCAAAAAAGACAGAAATCCAGCAAACAGGACATGTTTTTAAGAGTTCATCATGAGAAATGCTTTTGTTTGTGTTTGGCTCTGGAATGGACACTGAATTAACCAGTTTAGCTCATCAGATTTTTTTAGCAAATATCCCAACTTGAAGGCATTTTGTTGCCATCGATTCTCCTGTTAACAAACTTTTAGACATATCTGATTTTTCCTTCTTTATTGTTCCTTTAATGCAGATCAGGTGATTGCACCTATGGTCCCCGATTGGGCAAGGAGTGGGAAGTGGGTGGGGTCTGGAGCTGCAAGACACGGCAGACATGGGACGAACAAGAGAGGACGTTCACAACGCGATTACGATCGTCTCCTAGTTTGTTTGTTTTATGTCTCTTGTCGCCCCTGGTGGTGGTGGTGGTGAGCCCTTACCTGGGATGACCGAGATAGTTTTCAGGGCTCTCAGCACTCTAAAGGTTCTCAGCGCCTGCAGGTTCCCTACTTTGATAAACTCTGTTAACAGCCTGTAGGGGGCAGTGTGATGGTTGTCAACAAACAACAAAGGAAGAGAAACACAACAAAGTCTGAAAATACTGCCGTGATTTTAAACCACCCAAAATTGACTTATTTGGAATATGTGAGCCCTACAGGTCATGCAATCAAGGTGTACCGTTACACACCTGTAAAGGAAAATTTTAAAAAAGGATTTTAAAAAAGTCAAGTATACAGGAAGTTTACGTTTTGGTTATAAATTGTCTAAACATCACATTATTCTGTGTTTAACTGTTACTTTTTTAAACTGTTTAATAATCATAAGCCAGTCCTAAATGATCCACACTACATCCAAACAATTGCGAAAAACTGTTATTATTACCTATTGAGTTTACCTGCTCTTAAAAAACAAAACAAATTACCTACATTTTAAGCTAAAATTCAGCTCAGAGTTATAGCTTAAAAGATCAGATATTTATTGATCAACATTTTCTAGCAGTTCCAAAAAAAAAAACCACCCAAAAGAATTATGCAACTCATGTCAGTGCAAACTGACATGAGTTGACTACAATACAACTGGCTACAGTTAGCACTGACTACAATTTCTTTAAACTGATACAGCCATATGAAAACGTTTTTCCAGGACTCTATGTAGACTGGTGGAAATCCAAGTACACCACCCAACTATTAAGAAGCTTGTAGAACCATCTTTAGCAGCAATAATGTTAAGCAATTGTTTCCGTATGACTTTATCAGTTTATCAAATGGTGGAGGAATTCTGACCCAGTCTTCTTCACAACACTGATGTAGCTCATTGAGGTTTGTGGCCATTACTTTGACCTTTGATGATCTGTCTGAGCTTTTAAGCCAGGTTGAGGTCTGGACTTTGATTGGGTCATTGCACCACCTTGATTATTTTCTTTTTCAGCCATTCTGTTGTAGATGCCATGCTTGGAACCAGGTACCAGTTTTAGTCAAGCCTTAGGCATCAAATAGACGGCTTCACAATTGACTCTAGAATGCTTTGGTATACAGAAGACTTGATGGTTGACCCAATGACTACAATGACTCCAAATCATCACGCCTCCACTACCATGCTTTAGAGTTGGTGTTTGTCCAAAGGTGCTGCATTAGGTTTTCTCCAAATGAAGTGCTGTCTATTATAGCTTAACATCTCCACTTTGGTGTCATCTATCCAAAGGAGATCATTCAAAATATATTTGGTTTGTTCAAATCCAGCTTTGCAAAACTTTGTGGTCAGGTTGTGTTAACATACACCTGAACACTCCAGACCAGGAAACTGCCAAAACTTTGCAGTGTATTTGATTTAGGGGTGGGTTTTGATTATCGATTTATCGATTAAAATCGATTCTTGGATAACGTGATATTGATTCATTAAAATCCTGAATCGATTTTTTAATATAAATTTATTTTGCCTGAAAGGCCAGAATCTCAGGTGAAACCTCACAAAATTTCAACAACCACCAAACAGCTAAGACAGTAAATGAGAGCAGGAACACGGATTCTGCACAAAGACATAAACACAAAGCGCGGACCCGCCGACGGATCAGAATCTGTGTGATGTCGCCTTTCTCACCCGATGGCACGGACACGGTCGGGGTTGAAAGCCGACAGCTCGCTGATTCTGATGTTTCGGCGGGTCCGCGCTTTGTGTTTACGTCCTTTTTGCGCTGATTCTGAAGCTGCAGGGTTTTATCTCTCTCCAGACAATATTGACTGAACCAGCAGCAAAAGAAGATCCAAACTACGCTTCACACAAACATCATCATTCCCTCTGACTTTTGCTGTTTTGCTCCCTCCACGATAAAATCACACTTCATGCACAGCTCTCTCTCTCTCTCTGTACTTCAAGAACAGTTTCCCGTCTAGCCATGGAGGGATTTTCCAAAAGTGTTGGTGATATAGACGGGTAACAGAAGACAATCCTGGATGACAAACAAGGAGTTTCAGGCATCTCAGCAACAGTGTTTCCTTTGGTTTTTATACCTGTTAAAACTCACCAATCCAATCAAGCTGCAGTCTACATAAGGTAAACTTAGAATAAAAGTGTTTTTTTTATTTTTACATCAACATCCACAGTATGAATCTCCTAGGGGGAAAGAACCTACTAAAATCTGCTCTTGCACTCGATATAAAACAAACATCAAATCTATAACAACAACCTAAAAAAAGAAGTTTATAACAAGAGACATAAGCCACACCCAAGCTGTGAACGCCCTCTTTAGATCGAGTCAGACGAAGCCCTGAGAGCCAAAAGGTGCCAGGCAACAGCGGCCATTTTGGGCCCCCAGTTAGATCAAGACATTTGATACTGAGTTGCTAACGGCCCTCCATTACGGCTCATATTTCACCGGATTTGACTGTTAGGCTGATTGAATTACCAAGGAGGCGTAGAGAGGTGTGGCTGTCAGAACACGCCGTTTAGATGCAAGAAGTCACGACCAGCTGATGGAGGCAGTGGCAGCAGAGACACTTCAGAATAGAGGGCTCAAAGAACCAGTTCAGACCTTATGTGAATGTACCTCATTGGTTGTTTTATTGTTGTTGTTATTTTTATTTGTTGTTTTGTTACTGTATCTTTTAAAAATGTAATCTTGAGAATATGAAATTAGATTAAATCCCTTCTTGCTCTGTTCCAAGTGATAAAAATGATGTACGGGTAACACCGCATCCCATTTTACTGAAAGTGATTATTCCCAGTTTTACCAAATCATAAAGAATAATACCTAATATGACAAATGCTTTCCAGTTTTTTACAATTTATTCTTCTATTAAGTAGAAACAACAGAACACGATTTCTCATATTTGCTTCTGAAGACCAAAACACGAAGTAGCTTTTAAAAAAAAAGCTACTGGTAAATAAAGTATTGGCATTTTTTGTTGTTATGACAACACTATACAGACTAAAATGTAAAAAAGATTTTTATTGTGTAAGTTGAGATTTTAAGTGGTTATTAGCAGTTTTCAGAGATGATAAACTTTATACAGGTTTTTTAAACTAAATGAACAAAAATATTTTATCTTATATATCAAATATATCATTAAAAATGCATATGTGAGCAGTATTCATAATATAATGTTACCATTTTGATTTTTTTTTTTAAATATTTGGAAGCCTCAAATTCTCAGATTATTTAGCAGTTATAATATGGACCATAAAAACCTTCAGTTCCCTTTAATTTTCAAACAGATGTTTATTTAAAAAGGAACTTTTCACTGAACTCCTGCATCAGAAACGCTACTCTTCTCCTGTTTGCTCTAGTATCACAAGTTTGGACTACACAAAGTTCATTTTTACTGATCATAGTTATGATTTTTAAAGTACTGCCTGTAGTCCAGGTCTGTAATTTTAAGCCTTTATCTTTTTGTCTTTTCTCTAAATGCTCATCAACCGGCAACGTTTTCAACCTTTTTGTCTTTGCTGCAGAATTTGTTCCTCTTCCAGTGTGAATATCATTTTATACCTCTAGAATTTGCATCATTAAATCTGAGCTCCTCCATCTGTTTTGTGCTATAAAAGAGAAAAATTCTGCTTCAAATCTCACTTAGTTTCCACTGAAGAATGAAAGTAAGAGATCGTGTGATGGTGCTTGTTCAGCTCCATTAGTGCTTCGTTTCTTTACAGTAGTAATTTTAAATGTGTTTTAATTAAATCATGGATGATTTAGTGTGAGAAATGGATCAATACGACGTATCACACGTTGCAGCTTTAATGCTGTGGAAATGACTGTGGAGTCTGCTGCTGCTGCCGGTGTGGTGATGGCAGCCATTAACATGTCATTACTCCAGCAATATCAGTAACACAGGGGTGTGTGTGTGTGTGTTTGTGGGTGTGTGGGTGTGTGAAATGATCTTGGTTACTATGGGAATCCTGACTCGATGGGAGGGGTCAAAAGCATCAATCAAAAAGTGTGTGTATGTGTTTACTGACCATCACTCTGGTTTTAATAAAGCTCTGGAGCATAAGGGTGATGTGTCAGGGGCGGAGTGCTTGTGTGTGTGTTTATTGAGACATTTTGTGTGTGTGTATTAACATATGCACTTAACATGTTCTTCACTCTCAGTGTGTGTGTGTGTGTGTGTCATGTATGAACAGGTGACTTATGTGTTCCTGTCCTGCTAAAGATCCATCTGACTGCAGGACATCCCTCAGTTCAAGGACATGCTCCAGTGACACTGTGTGTGTGTGTGTGTGTGTGTGTGTGTGTGTGTGTGTGTGTGTGTGTGTGTGTGTGTGTGTGATGAATGAGAGATGGAGAGATGAAGGCAGGTGGACTAAGGAAACTGTTGTCTTATTTTACTCATTTTCATTTGTTCTTGTGTGAACCTCTCAGCCTTGTTCAGCTTTTCTTTGTTTCTTGCCTTATAGCTTCCACTCTGGAGCTGGCTCTTCATGCTAATCATGATTGAATGTTTTAGGTAAGACATGAGAGCCAGAAGACTGGCTTCACACACACTTGGAGGAATATCCCTATTACGGTCACCTTAGGCAGCCAATCAGGGGGAAGTTGTTTCTAAAAAAAGGGGCTGGAGTCAACTGGCTTGTTTCAGACAGAGATGAGCTGAAGAGCTGCACTTAGGCACTGTGTAAGATAAATAAGGATTATTTTGAACTGTGAATCATGCAAAGCTAGTCTGGTTGAGTCCAGAGCTTGAAAGTCCACAGCTCCAGCTCCAACTATAATTTTTTTCTCTTAACTTTATAGTTGATGCACTGAGAGTTACTGAAATTGCATCAACTCTTCCAATAACTCTAGGACTGTCTTCAAAATGTATGATTATACACTTAAATGTTCACGTGTTCCTGCTCTGGAATGCCAAGGACTTCACTTCCCTTACATGGTTGAATCAGTGAATGTAATCCAGACAACAGCTCTATTTTCTTAAACCCTCTGACTCGCTGACAGGAATTCAGATCATCTTTGTATTTAATGGGGAGTTTCTCCTTTAAGTGAGACCATTTTTCCATCTGGGGGATTTCACAGGAGATCATCAGGGTTGTACTATGTGACTCGACAGACTTGGCATCCCATCATCTGAGGGCACCTTCATGAAATGTTTCAATTTACACAGTGTGCACTGCAGGGGTGACGGCGCTTCATTACACCACACTGTAACCCGCGAGCCGAGCTTCAGGGTCATCTATTGATCTGATCGCTTCATTCTGACTGTTCATCTACCCGCCGGCGACCCTCGCCACAGGCCTACTGCTCCTCGACTCTCTGATTGATCACCACCTCATAACAAAGCAAACCAAACTGCAGCGATTTTCCATCAGTCAGTCAATTACCGATGTGGATGGGTCATGCTCTTTTTCTTTGTGAAACAAAGCGGCAGGATGTCGCTCGTAGAGGGGGCGTCACCAACATTGTTAAGAGGAATAAGAGGCTCAGAGCTTTGGAGTCTTTTTCTTGACTTGAATTGATGGTTTGACAGTCAATTATGTGCTGAGGGGTTTGAGAAGCCTCGTGCTTTTTAAACCTGTAATTTGGGAAATGCAAGGGTGTCACTGAGGAAACCACTTCACTGTTTTTTTGTTCTATGAAAACACCGTAAAATGGCTTTATTCACTAAAAGTAGCATCCAGCTAATAAAATATTCACTCATCTCGTTTTAGATCTACTGTCTCTTTTGTTGGCGACATTTCTTTTTTGCCTTTTATTGTTTCTTGCTGTTGATGTTTATTTGAAAGATTTTAATTTTTATTTCCCCAATTTAAAACAAGTATGCAGTCAGTATTGCTGAAGGCATTTATGTCACCTCAGTTATTGTGATGTTTTTCCTAAAAAAACCCCAACTATTTTTAGTATACATGAAAAATGTGTTTTAGAAAGAGAAGGGTGTTCTCAAGTTAAGTAAAAAAACCAACAAAAACAAACAATAACCTGCACAACAAAATAAGCCATCATTTACTCATATTATGGTCGTTTTAAAATTTTCACCATCATAAGAAAAAAATCCAACCTCAGATTTTAAACAAAAACAAAATCCAAGTGCAGGAAGTCTTAAGAAATTCTCCTTTGTGGTGTGTATGTGAGTGCAACGCATTCCATGAAATAAAATGAAAAAGACCTGCAGAACACAAGCGCAAAGACTATAAAGAGAGCAAAATTAATTTGGTTGTTCCAACTCTCATTCTCCAAATCTCTCTAATTAAATGCCCGAGTGGTGAACGCTCATTTGTATCCACAAAAAGTGCAGCCAATATTCCTCCAGCACCCACGACTCTGTCCTTTAGCAAAAGAAAACAGATGAAGTCCAGAGTCAGAGATAATGGCTTCACAAAACATTTCATCAGAGTGCGTGTCGGATTGGTCAGGTGAAGATGACCTCGGTGTGAAAAGAAATCTCAAGGTTGTTTAGAAAAGCATCAAAAAGCAAAAGAAAATCGAGGAAGACGAATCTTTTGTCTCTAATGAGCTGCTGATAAGCAGCCCTCAGGAGAGGGTGAAAAAAACAAAAATCACAGATTCTTTGACTCCAGTGAATCTGTCACTGAGTCCACTTACAGGGCTGAAAAAAAGAGGCTCACAGTGAATCTTTAAAGTATTAGGAGCACTCATTGTTTAAAATCGATTGAAAAGTTAGCTAAAAAGCATATTTTGTAGAGGCTGAGCTTGTTCATGCCCTTAAAAATGGCTCCACCACTTTTCCAGTCACCCCACCTCTGCAGGAGTTCGCAGGGAATGGTGGAAGTAGATGCTTTAGCCCAGTCCAGCTTTTAAAATGTTACACAACTATACAGTTATAAAGTATAATTAAGTTTTCAATAGTAAGCCTTTTTAGGGAAACTGTCCCCTTTCAGGATGTCATGCTATTCCTCCATGTATGTTTGTCTGCTCGTCTTTACAATTACACCCGAACCTCAAAGCTGAGCTTCGTGAAGCTTGGAGAAGAAGCCGATAACGTCTGGTGCAGAAGGAGGTGCAGTTTTTACTCTGAGAGAGAGGAAACCACATCTCCAAGGCTACTTTCAGTAAAATGATACAGGCTGTATGTGTGTGATCGTCATCATAAGTAGTTTCAGTTTATTAGTCGTGTAAATATTCTGGCTGTAGAAGCTGATTTAGCAGTGAAAAGTATATTTTGCTGAGGAACGACGCAGAGACGAGCATAAGAATCAGTAAATAAGTGTAATGTACTGTGTCATTTGTTCCCAGTGAAGAAGAAGCTCAAGAAGCGGCGATAGTCGTCGCCGGTCAGGCTTATGCTTATTAACGGCGTAGAGTTTGAACTGGCAGCACAAAGTCAGACTTTCTCCTTACTTTGCAAATGTGTCTTCTGCTTAGCTTTGGAAACTGAACATATATCCAAGTTCATGTGAGACACGCCTTTATTCTTTAATTCCACAGCATTAATCCGCTCAGAACAACAACTGAGTCACGTCATCCACGCCGCTCTGCAGCTCTGAGCCTCTCTTCAAAACAGGAAAATGCTGTCTGATTAACTCTGGTCATTTCTGCAGATTTATTTATTTTTCTATTCCATTAAAAGCATGAAATAGCAGAATCACTACAATTTCCTGGTAATCTTTTATTGTTTGAGTTTTAAATTGTGTATCCAGCAAGGCCATGTTTTATCAGCCCACCGCCTCAATCTGCTTGTTTTATATCCAAGCAGTTTTCTTCTGTTGTATTTTCTTCTTTCTTCTGTCATCTTTTTTTCTTGATTTGTGAAAATGAACTTGCTAAAATGTCCGTGTGCAATAGGAGCGTTTTTCTAAAAACACAAGCTGAACTTCATCTGTGATACTGCTGTTGCTCAAACTCAAACTTTCATGTAAGAACTGAGGTTTAGACTCCGGTGGTGCCACACTTTGAACGGCAGGTGGATGAGTGGTGTTCTGCTATTTCATCACGCGGTCCTGCTGCCACTGTCACATCAGCCGATCGTCACAGAGTGCATTCAACTTTCACAACCCATTGTTTGTTTTTCTGATCACCACATGAAACAGTTACCACAGCGCCTGGGAAATGGGACTTTCCATTTTATACTGATAATATCATTTGCAACCAGAACCTGCACATTAGTGATCGGAGGATGGAGATATAGCCATAGTAACGCCCACTGGCTTTTGGCTGAAGCACAGGGTTAGGGCTTCCACAGGTCCAGTTCAAGAACTCCAATTAGCTGAGGTGAAGCCTAGCAGCCACCTGTGTCACCATTTACCTGTCAGTCAAAGAGGCCACGCCCCTAATAATTCAAACTTTAAGCCTTAACTAAGTTGAAATAATTTGACTTTAAAAATATCATCCCCATAGAAAAACAGATTTTGCATCAGGCTGTAAATGTGTTTATTATGTAAATCTGAACATTTTAACATGAGTCCATGGGGACTGATTCACCTTTGGAGCCTCAAGTGGCCACTGGAGGAACTGCGGCTGTTGGTACTTGAACGTTGGCTACACGTTGGCTAAGTCCCAGAAGTTGCCGACTGTGGCTATGCTGACTTCAAAGGAGCTTTGTGTAGTTTGTGTGGTGTCACTGATACCAAATTTCAACCTTAATTTCAACAGACAAACTCTGGTTGCAAATTTTTTTGTTTTCATTCTCATATAATTTAAGAAACACCGAGGGACAAAATGTCGCTCGGTGCTTTTCACGTTCCACAGATAAAACCCTGTGACTTTTTGGTCCATTCAGTAGACCACCTATGAGTTTCAGTGGTTTCAGTAAACGTAAACACGATTTGCAGTTTTTCGTGCAGGTCTTGCGTCAGAGTTCACAATCGAAGAGTTATTCATGAAGACGCTGACCTTCATCTGCAGCTGTTCTACAGTCACTGAGAACAAACTGTACACGTAACCACATGCAAATCCATCAGGAAGGCATTTGATTGGTCCAAATTTATTCTAGAGTAGCACAAAGAGCCCAAACATCCAGGCAGAGTCATAAAGAACTAAGTTCAGACAAAATGCTGTGTGAAAGTATACTCAGGAGAACTGGTGCTCTTTAAAAGGCAAGGGGTGGTCACAGCATTGAGATCCTCTCTCTGTACTGCAGTATGCAGGAAGTTAACTGATTAATTACAGCTGTTCATGGCATTCATTTATAACAACTCTCATTTTACTTTAGCGCTTAAATCTTTTGAGCTTTTATATAATACTATGTGTGTGTGTGTGAGTGTGTGTGTTTGACTCACGCCATGACAATGACGCTGAAGTCGAGCCAGTTCCAGGGGTCCCTCAGGAAGGTGAACGGTCCCACACAGAAACCTCTGGCCAGGATCTTAATGAGAGACTCAAACGTGTAGATACCTGTGAAGGTGTACCTGAACGAGGGATGATAAAATTTATCACTATTGGAGGGGAAGGGAGTCATGTTGTGATGAAACAAAATGAAAAGGATAGAAAAGAAACAGCAAAAATAAAAGAAAGGATCACAAAAAGAGAAAAAAGCGGAAGGATGAGGGCAAAGAACTGGACAGTAACAAGGTAAAGGAAGAAAATACGACAAATGCTTGTCCAGACGAAGAGCAAGGGCAGAAAGAAAGAGAAAGTTACGGATGTGGAAGAAGTGAAGGACAAAGAAAGACAAAATGAAGAAAAGAAAGAAAGCCGGACGGGTGGAAGAGAGAGCCAGGATAAATATTCATAAAACTCTCCACCACACATCCTTCACTTATTTATTTTGTCCCCAGAAACAAGTTTGACCCGACTCGTGACAATTCAACCGTACAAAGACAGGCGGGAGTGCAGAGAGTCTGTCACGTTAGGCCTGACCGAGTAGCTGCAGCAGCAGCCTCCACAGCTGGAAGCCAGCGATGAACTACTGTACATTAAAGGGTCTGTTCACCAAAAATATGCACTTTTCCAATGATCCCTGAATGTGCTGCAAAGGTAGCTTTAGTTTAAAAAACTCTGTCCTATTGAAAAAAATGGAATTCAGTCCCAAAGCATCAAAGATGTGCTTTTACTTTTCGATTCAGCAGCATCTTAAGTGCACTTTGAACATTAACAGCATATTAGTTTAAGGGTATGCGACTGACACAAACAAGACACTAAAATTTGCAAACCATTTACCTCTGTTACCTCGAATTACTTTGCAATAGCTACTATGACTTGAAAGAAATGCATATCCAGGAATATCATTGATAAAATGTAAATTTTCATAAATCACCTGTGGCTGATGAAGAAGAAAGAAAAGTTCCCAGGTGTACTTACTCCAGGTATTTGGCCCAGTACTCCGGCTCGGACATGGCCATGAAGCAACAGTTTGTCAGGATGGTGCACATGATGAACAAGCTGAATAACGTGAACAGGTTAAGGACTGAGAAGATTTCCCATAAGACAATAAACACTTTACATTTGAATCAGAGTTCAATACAAAGCCCACACTGTGTGGAGGTGAGAGAATTCAAGACTAGTGGCATCCAATGTGGGAGTGACTCCTGCTACTATACCCGGGTCCTGCTGTCTTCTTACGTAGCCTGTTGTACATTATAGAGGGATTCCCAACAAGAAGTAGAAGTACTCCAAGTTTTCAATATAACTTTAGCTTCGAGCTACACCTGTAAAAGTGGGAACGGTCCCATAATCCCATAATTTACTATAGTTGCTCTTGGTATACTGCTATATACACCAGCATGATACTGTATTAAACCCAACTGCTTTGACTGGGAAAAAAATGTCTAACTGGTTACTTGTCACAGATGATTTAGTTTGTTTCCCGTGTGTGTCATTCAGAAGGAATGGTAGCTGATCAAAAGAGGCACTCGGGAGTATCTTTTGGAGAGAAAACATACCAAACACAACTATCTAGACAACATGGAAGTGGTTTGTTTGGCAGAGACTGGCAACCAGGAGAGTGAGCAGCACAGCCAACAAAGCTGAGGAGAGAAGCAGAATTATCAAGTGTATTATGTTAAAAAAAATCTAAAAGAGCAGATTGTACAACCTGAAATATTTTTGTCTGCGTTTTAAACTTCATGTTAAATAAGTTGTTTAGATACTTGTGATAAAGAATCAGATATTTTAATACAGGTGAACAGATCAACCATCAGCTCCTCCCAGGTGTTTCAACCCCAAATTGCACCTTGATATGTGACTTTAATAAAGCCCCAGTCACCCAGGCCTAGTGACCAGTCACCAACTCCCTAGCAGCACCCAGTCCCCAACTGGTTGGCAGCTGGTTGCTGAAGGTTGCTTGTCATCAGGTGAAACTGTTCACAAAAGCAACCAAAGAGGGCTTTGGTTGCTAGCAGATTGCTGCTTTCACCAATAGTCTGTGTGAAGACACCAACTGCAGAGCGAGTTATTTGGAACTTGAAAAAAGCAACGGAACCTTGAAACAGAGAATGTTAGTCTTCAAACTAAAAGTTGTGGAAGTGCCAATGAAGCCAACACATTTCAAAAGGTTTAATTTTTATTTTGAAAGAGAACATTTTCTATTTTTCCCTAGCAACCAGTGGTTACCAGGCCGTCACCATTCAGCCTCTAGGCTTGTGTAACTAAGGTTTGATTCATATGATTTGAACTCCATGGGGCAAAACCCACTAGTGGAATCCATCACTGTTTTTACAGCAGAAAAAGTCTCTCAGGCCTAAAACGCTGGAAACAATAAAGTATTGCCAACCACCTGTCAACCACAGGTCGGTAGCCAATGAGCATATGCTGGAAAAGCCTACTTTCTGACACCTAGTATGACCAAAATGTACCAAATGGACTTCATGTTTTACACAGTATGACCTGAAATGAGTGACTGAGACCATGAACTCATCAGGAAAGTGCTTACAGAAGTTCCAGGAGAGGGCTGTTTTCATTTAGACTTCTACAGATCTACAAGTGTTTTTGTACCACAGCTATCGCCCTCTGATGGCCTTAAAACGTAATGCAGCTTTAAGACACTTCTGTGTTGGTTTCCTTTTTCAGAACCAGGAATTACATTCATGCTTTATACTATAGGATTAGCAGTTGAAATGACTAAATGAGAGCATGGAAAGATGCTGGAAATGATCAGGTAAAAGTGCAGAAAGCAGTTAAAAGGCCAGTCGAAGTATGGCTTAAACAGCAGAGAGTACAAATGATAGTTCTTGAGTTTGCCCCAGTTTTTGTCTATGTGTTACAAAGCTCTTGATAAACAGCCTGGATGGGATAAACAGTCAGATATTCTACCTGCAACAACCGTAAATTTGCAAATAGTCTTGTATAGTTTGTTGGCTGGGAAGAGGTCGAAGTTTAGCACAGAGAACAAAAGAGAACTGTGAGAGAGTCAATTTAGTATACTTTTCTGTGATTTTCAGCTCTTAGTCAGTGCGGATAAAAGCAGCAGCTCAAATGTAAAATGGAAATGTCTTCAGTGTGACGCTGGTGATCGAGGAACCGAGGCTTTTATGACTTGTTCCCTCATTGTGAGCCTCTCTGGAGTGTGTCAGCTAAACGCCTGAAATGTAAGTGTAAAAATGTCTCTTTTTGCCACAACATGCCGAAGTGATTTTACATGTGCTGTTTTTTTTTAAATACCTTTCACTGATTTCCCATTAGGGCTTAAATAAAGATGAAGTGAACTGAAAGGCTGTGTCGAGTTAGCATGTGTGTTTCAGCGCTCCCCTCCAATGCCTGCCACATTCAATACAGCAAATTAATATGCCATTAACAGCGGCGATGGGAGAAAAGGCCCACTCTTGTCTAATCATCATATAATGGGGAGCAGTAACTTTCCAAACTGTCAGAAGGCAACAGTACATGTTAAATATCAGCTTCACCTGCCACGTTCAACACGCCGCGCACGATGAGGTGGGAGAGACTTCATGAGACCTCGCTCAGCTGTCAATCACAGCTATAAATGAATCATAATTATTGTAATTTGGCAGAAGGAACATACTCCCTGTGTGAAAGCGGCCCAAACTCCAGCTGAAACTTGTTTGAGCGGCGGGGTAATTGTTGATTGAGTGCCGGCTGTAATGATGTTGCTGGAGCGTTGTGGCAGGCGGCGAGATAATACTGTTACCAATTGACAAACAACGCAAATGTCCCCCCACCGCCGCCGCCACAGAGCCAGAAGCTAATTATGGGGTAATGACAGACCTGCTGTTATGGACCTCCCAGGCCACCATACCGGTAATATCATTATACCTCCCACACCCACCACGGGATCTGTCTTCCTGTCTATAATCTACCCTGGTTTTATTTTTTCTCTCCTTCTTTCCACATTTGTCCATCTCCGTCATTCTTCCCTCATTTTTTTCTCTCCTTCAGTTGAGCTGTCCAGTTAAACATATGCCACTGCCTGTCCTAAAGGCTTTTATTTTGAAAGAGGGGCAAGGAAGAGGAAATTCCATGAAACCAAAAGGATAAACTCAGAAGAGTTCCACAGCATGTCTTTTATTCTGTCTTCCTTCTCTCACCCCAACCGGTCGCAGCAGATGGCCCCGCCCCTCCCTGAGCCTGGTTCTGCCGGAGGTTTCTTCCTGTTAAAAGGGAGTTTTTCCTTCCCACTGTCGCCAAAGTGCTTGCTCACAGGGGGTCATATGATTGTTGGGCTTTTCTCTGTATGTATTATTGTAGGCTCTACCTTACAATATAAAGCGCCTTGAGGGGACTGTTGTTGGGATTTAGCACTGTAAAAACAAATTTGAATTGAATAGAAGAGAAGAGAAAAGCAAAATGATCAACTGTCATGATTAAAACAAATCATTACAAAATGGATGTTTAGGTCGCGTCAAAAGCTAGTATACAAAAATGAAGGTCCTAACTTTGGTCATAATATATAAGAACAAATCAGAATATTGTTTTTATTGATTTGTTCTCCCAACGTTTTGATAATCATGAAATAAAGAAAATAATTATTCTGATTGATATGAATCACTTTTTCTTTCCAAAACACAATTCTCCAAAATACAGGGTGAGGATTGGGTTACCAACTATGATGACTTGGACTTCAGAGGTTTAACAGACATGACTTTAAAGCTCACACAAATCCACAACAACAACTCAGCAACAACACACAACAAACACAAAGCCGGGGACTTATTGACTCACTTTGGTTAAACGTGAACACAATTAAAACACAACGGCACTGCAGCTGGTGGCTGCAGAGCAGCTCTGAGTCCCACAGCAATGCCTCATGGGATGCAAAAATCAAATGACTGTCCTCGGGAGCAAGGCCCCATGGGAAATAACACGGTATGCCTTCAGAAAAACACAATCCCTGTATTCTAATATCACAGCGGTTCATGAGTGTATTTGTGTGTGTGTGTGTCCACCTCAAACAGCGGCTTGTCATAGTGGCGCCACTGTGGTCGGGCACAAATCCAGAACACACTTGATCACACACAAACACTTCTAAAGCTCAAACACGTACTAAAACTCCACTTCAGCACCGCAGCTTGTACCCTTACATCGCGCCCCTCCTCCACACAACACGCACTAATTTTTATTTCATCTCTCAGAACAACATGCACACACGCCGTGGACATCAGCAGCGCCGCACCTCCATCGATGACCTCTTGAACCCACTTATTCCCCTGACAACAGCAGCGTGTCCGCCAGCTCAACGTCTCTCAACACCAGCAGCCGCCTCCCACGGTAAAAATAGACGGGTGTGAGGTGAGGATAATGGGGGTGGGTTGAGTTTTGGGTGTGAAGTAATAGCTGTCATGTTGGCCTGGCGTCTGGGGCCTGAGGCGGACGCCAGTGTGGAGCTGGTGCGCGGGCGACGGGCCAAAAACCCACAGCTGTAGCCTCTAACTTTAAAAGTCAGTAAAGCGTCCTAAAGTACATCTGGATTCACATTTAATATCAGCCCCTGCACTCAACTAAACAATCTATCCACAATGGAAGCAGTGATCATTTGCAGTCTGAAATTAACTAGATAAAATAAATCATTATGTAGCTGAAAGTGTCTTAGAACTGCTACCCTCCTGATGTCCAGCAGGGGGCGAGTCTTTTGGTATGGAAGTCTATGAGAAAACGAGCCTGCTGCTCAACTTGACCTCTGACCTCAGTGAATGCTCTCCTTATGAGTTTATGGTCTTAATCTGTAGTTGAAAGGCTTTTTAAATAAAAAGCGGATGTTTCATTTGTAAATTATGATGACATTTAGAGCAGAGAATACTTAAAGATGGCAGCTTCCTTCAGAGTGTGCCATGTCCTCGGTGTGTCACTCAGTTCCTCTCGTTCATGGCATCAAATGGAAACCAGACAGGATATGACTCATTGGTGCAGTTTAACCCTGACCAACATGAAGCCCAGTTTGATCACACATGGTATCAACCAGTAAAACCAGTAGGGAAAAAGCTGACTTTCGTGCATCGTTAAGAAGTAAAGGTTCACACCTAATGACGATATCTTAATTTCAAGGTGATGTTAATTTCATATTACATGTTTTTACAGTCCTCAGTGGAGCTGCAAAACCTTCACATGTAGCTTTATTGTTGCTACCAGCAACCAGCGTTAATAATTAATTTGATTGAAAATTTGAAGATGTTCAATTCTTCACGCAACTTTCACACTTTGAAAATCTTTCCAGTAGTTTGGATTACACACTTATAGGTGGAGCATGTTTTCCACTCTGGGTTTAAACTCTAATCTGTATTACTAAAAGGCCAACATAAACTATACACAACCAAAGTTGGGATTTCTTTGTAACTAACACTAAGGATACATTTTCCTGATCATATCACCTGCATTAGAATTGTTGTTCACTGTAAAGTCATTTAGTGTTCCATTTTTATGCAAATTAATCATGTGTCTTTTATTTTAATAATCTAACTATGCAAATATAGTCATAATAAAGTCATATAGCAGCCACACACAAAAAATACAACTTAGACTTTATTGTGACAGTAAGCTGGGAAAATTAAACTAAGACATCTTCACCATTCAGAGGCTGGCTCGAGTGATTTGTGGGCTTAAAAAATGTTATCATAATTGCTGCCATAAAGTTTCTGTCAATAACTATGATTAATGAACCAATCATTTCTCTCTGTGGAGAGCCGGCTGGTTTCTGTAGCATCTGTAGAAACAATGAAAGTGACCCTTACATTGGGGAGGGGGTGGGGTCAACAATTGATCTGAAGTGACTCTTACCACTAAACCACACCACCAAACCAGCCCCACCTACAGAACAACACCGTCACCCTTGATCCCTCACCGCAAGGTCAAGCCTTCAGGCCTGAATCGTTCTCTTCGCCGCACATGAAGTCGCACATTTGCCAAGTGTATGCAGAACGATGACTCATCACCTTGTTTCCCCAGGTTTTTGTAAACCAGCGCGTCTGCAGTTTGGAAACCACTGAACTCGTAAATGTGCATTTGCCTTCATAACGACGGCCTCATGCTGACTCTGTTCCTCGAATGGCCACTTGAGTGTGGTCGCAAAAGTGAGTCAATACCACAATACAGTATCGCCAAGTTGGAGCTTACAGATCCTAAAACTGAAGTGACTTAATTCTGCGTTCTTGTTAATTGCCAGCAGGGGGCGACTCCTCAGAAAATTAGCCTACTTCTCACTTCCTGTAACCTCAGGAAACTGTTTTCTTTTGATTTTACGAGCTCAGTATTTGTAAACACAACATTATGTTTTGGGGGGTTATTTTGTCAAAAAGGACACAATATTCCATCAGCCAATGAGCATTCAGTGTTCCCCTGTTTTACAGTCTGCATTTCCAGTTTCCAAACACCAGGATGGTGATGGTGAAAACTCCTAGCTTAAATTATCCCAGAATACAGAAGCTATGAAAGATGAATGCATTTAATTTATTGGTTGCCTTAAAGTCTTTTTAAACCTGCTCCAGTTTTTATGGAGGTTTTCTTGTTGTCACATAATTTTGCTCAGCAATGGATCTGTGATGTAATGAATCTGTGTTACGGTTCTGGGTCATTTTGACCCAGCATTTTCAGTTTCTTATGTTTTAGTATTCTTCTGTATTATGATTTATGTTCTGATTCTTTTGTTATCTTGTTTTGAATATTGTATCCTATGTTTTAGTTCATTCTGGTTTAGGGTTTTGTTCTCAGGTTTTGTGTCTTGTGCCCTCGTGTTTAGTGTAGGTTTAGTTTGGTGTCAAGTCTGCGTCCTTGTGAATTGTTTCCTGTTTTATTGTGAAAGTCCGTGTCTCATGTGAGTGTATTCAGGTTTGCTTCCCTTGTCTCATCTTGTCAGTTACTTCCAGCTGTGTTCACCACCTGTGTGTAATCTCCGTGTTCTTCTGTGTGTATTTAAGTCGTGTCTACTCGTGTGATGGTTGCTAGTCTGTCTGTGTATCCACCGTGTGTTCACCCTGTTGTCCACCTTCATGTGCCTCTGCTCACCCTCCTTCATGTTCGTGTTCATGTTCGCTGTTCTGTAGTTTAGTTTGTCCCAGTTTAGGTTACCTTTAGTTCCACCATTTTCACCTTGTGTTTTACTCTGCAATAAACCACCTTGGCATCTTTGCAAGTGCCTGTGCTTGGATCCTCATTTATTTCCTCCACACGGCTCACCCCGTTAGCCGTGACAATCTGAATGTAAAATCTGAATTTGAGCTGACGCAGCCACACTCATGTCACCCACTATGGTTTCTTAAGTCCTGTTGTGAATGCTGGAGTTTTGTATTAGTCATATTTCCCATCAATACGAGAGATGGGTGGGTCTGACCGAGAAATCAAGTGCTCATTGGCTGATCCCAGATAATATTCTTTCCTGAACCTTAAAATAATAAAATTTATAAAAATGGATTTATTTTTTCCTTCAATATGACCCAAAATGAGCAACTGAGGTGACAAACTGGGCAGGAAAGTGTTTACAGAGTTCAAGTCAGGAAAAGGTGTTTGTGTAGACTTCTATAGTCTTTCTCCAACCGCAGGCATCGCCCCCTGGTGGCTACTGAAAGAATTCAGTTTTAAGATGCAGAAGCTCCATCTATCTTCGTGTTGAAAGCAGCTGAGCCAGAAGCTGACAGTGACGCTCATCACATAAATGCCCCCTTTTCAGAGTCACTTAGACCTTTTCCTCATGACAGCTTGTAACAAAATCAGGATCAGCTGGGTGTGCTCAGCACACTCCACAGAGCATGAATGGATGGTAACTGCTCAATTACAACAGGCAGAGCACCTGTGTGGAAACACCTGCATTCATTGTGTTTTTTTAAATTCATTAATTTATTCAGATTTTCCTTTAATTTGTCACATGTATATATATAATATGTATACTTCTGATATTTTTTCACCACTTCTCAATTTTTAAATCCAGACTACACTCAGGCATGCCTACAGGTGTTAAGAAACAACAAGCAAACATATTAAGAGCTCCTGACAGGCTATAAGTCAAAGGTCAAAGGTTGGCACTCCTCCAGGAACAAACTCAGAGATTCGGTCAGCAGAGAGATTACAGTCACAATATTTCTGTGTGTGTGTGCGTGTGTGTCCCTGCAATGCCTGTATACCTATGTTTTTGTGTGTTTCTGTGTGTGCATGCGTGCCACCTTGATGAAGGCTGTACAGTATTTACTGGCCATGTTTACGGCTCACCAGACAGCTCAAGATGATACCTGGCTCAGAAATACGACCAACAGTACGAGCCCTCTGATTCTCTCTCTCTCTCACACACACACACACACACACATGTCTGGTTTGCTATCCTCGTGGGGACATCCCATTGACATAATGCTTTCCCTAGCCCCTTACCCTAACCCTAACCATTAAAAATGAATGCCTAACCCTAACCCTTACCCTAAACCTAACCATAACCTAATTGTAACCCTGACAGTAAAACCGCATTTTGAGTGTGAAAATTGCTTTCAACCCCGAGGGGACCTGGATTTTGGTCCCCACGGTGCAGAAAGTCCCCACCAGGATAGTAAAAGTCAGATTTTGGTCCCCGCCAGGATAGTACGAACCCGTACACACACACACACACACACACACACACACACACACACACACACACACACACACACACACACACACAGTCAGTTGACATGATCGCTTAATATACTGTCATTACTGTGCGTGTGCCTGGAGACCGTCCAGCTGTGGGACCCAGTATAAACTCATCACTGGAGGATGCAAAGAGACGTCTGCCTGTGTAAAGCAGCCAAACAACGATTACACCGTTAATGTCTCCTACAAATATCTGATGACTATTGGTATGCAGACCTGTAATGTCTTGCTTAAATATATTCTGATAAGAGTGATGCTATTTTATGTATTTTTATCAAATAAAAAGTCTTTTTATTTCACATTAATAATTTACATTTGTTTAACTTTATTCCATAAAACCCTAAACAGTCGCTTTATTTTTGTTTTTCTGCTTCCATTTTCTTATAATGAGAAAAGGTCTAATCTGTGAAATTAAAGAGGTTTGAGCACAGAAATGCAGGAATTGGCCTTTAGCTGAATAAGTCAAGGTATTCACTTTATTCATAAAAGGCATCCCCTGACTGTTTACAGCCAGATCTGACATTGTTAAGAATCAGCTTAACACAGACTTTGTGTAGACCGACCTGTTTAGCCCAGGATCATCTTAGCAGTCTGAAACTACACGTCACTTTTGGACCAGCTAGCTGGCTTGGCTAGCAAAAGGCATCTGCTTTTAACTGATATTAAAAGCAGATGTTGATGGCAGTTTTTAACTAACCTCACTGAAAAAAAAAATCATCTGAACTACAGACAGCAAACACTTGCTTAGTTTAACTTTACACATCTGTAGTTAAGCTAACAGATATTTTAATCGTACGCAACTTTGATTACAGTGAAATATGGAACATTTTTGAAAGCTATGAGAAACTTAGTGCCTTAAATAACAAGATACGTTTACTAACACAACTGGAATATTCAAATGTAAGCTTTACTCTACTGTCAGGGGAGTATCCACATCTGGGACCATGGGGTGGCACAGTCCCCCACCTACCACACGCAGCAACCTCCACTCCTTTCAAACATATGATTGGCTGGTGCTGCCCCACCAAATGATCCCCTACACCATTACACCAGAGCATGAATAGGACAGTTAGGAATAAGAGTACATTTACTTGAGTATTTTACTGACATTAAATATTTTCTAAGAGAGAAAAATCAAGTGAGTAGTACGGTTGTGTTCACAGTGACTGTTTTCAGAGGAGCTGCCCTCTTCTGGCCAGAGAGAGGAACTTATCGTACTGTTAAATACGTTTCATATGTTTCCAGCAGGTATGCCGAATAATGAGTTTTGATTTACAGTGAAAGCATGTTAGCATTAGGTCTGCTATCCTTCAACATAACATAAGCTGAACAGTTAGCATGCCACCCATCACACAGACTTTGTGTATGCTCACCTGTCAGCACAGAGCTGGACCTTTAAACCTTTATCTCACATCTCTTCAGTTAACATACAGCATCATTAATCCGGCTGCGTGCCAGGCCCGCATGCATACACGGTATGTATAGATAGATTTACAGGATCTTGACTTTTTGTGGTGCCAACCAACCAGCACGTTCAACGAACACCAGGAAGCTGTCCCCTGCCAAAGACACCACAGACCCCAATGTCTTTTATCTTTAAGGACCTTAGATGTACCGCTGTACAATCAATGCTCACATAACTGCCCTAGCAAATTCTGTAAAAAGCAGGAGCATAATAAATAATTATCATCATCAGTGCAACTGGGATTGTTGTTGTGATCAGCTCACGCGTTCTCATACCTCTAAAATAAGGAAACAATGACAAATCCTTCTAATACTGCTCAACAAAAGCCTGCTCAACAACCTGAAATCCAATACTACCAATAAATACTCACATATAACAAATAATCATTAAAATCCTTATCTAATTTACCTATTTGTTTGTTTGTGGAGTGACTGGACTTTGTTTAAGAAAAGCAGCAGAGACTAAAATATTATGTTCAAATCTCTTGGAGCCTACATTTCCCATGATGCAACCTTGTCTTAGACCCTCCTGCCCTTTAAACTTGACTTTTAGTTTATATTAATAAAATTTATTTTCTGATAAATCTGAATATTTTCTGATTTTAATTTGAATATTTTCTGATAAGAATGAAGCTAAGCTTTTCTAACCCTGTAATCTTTACATGTGAAACTATGCGTGATGGTCTCTTTATACAGGACTGCGTGTTGATGGTTGTGATCAAAATAAAACATTATCCGAGATATCGCTGCCCCGTCAGTCACAGTGAAGACGCAGTGAAGCACAGACGAAGGCAAAACAACAACCACAACAACTGCTTCTGTTGCCGTCAGGGTGGCCTGGCTTCTCTCACACAGCATCCTTCAGCACACACTGAAAGCACTGGAGGCTCCTCTGTAACTGACCTCTGACCCCCACCTGCAGCCATTTCCCTGCAGATCATAAGTCGAGTACAGACAGTAGCAGCAGAGTTTGTGTACTTAAGGATATGAGTGCACGAGGATCTTGATGGCGAGTCTCCGGATAGGGTGGAAGGGGCTGAAGATGTAGAGGGCGGATGTGGCACTGAAACGGAAGATGGCCTTCCCTTTGTTCAGGACTATGAAAGTCTGCAGGAGAACCAGACAGAAAAATACATAAATACACAGATTTTATTAATAATGCACTGTGCTGCCAAAAAAGGCACTAAAGCAGTGAACCAGGGAGCCAAGGGCTCGATTTTTATTCCTTATAATTTATTTCTAAATAATATGGGTGCTGTGTCTTGGGTTTGTGGTTTTAGGGTGGGTAAACTGTTCATCTCCATGGCTTTAAGATTTTTTCATGTATAATCTTTCTGTAAGTAATGAAGTGATTAATCTACTTTAAATTATTTTAGTTCTCTGAAATGTAACCAGCCATAAGATCTGATACATGTAGTATTTTCTATAACAGTAGATTTGCAGTTTAGTTTACATAATTTCTGAGAATAGTATGTAGATTGTTCCTGGCAGGCTCTATAAGGCTCTATTGGAGGCTGGCTCCAGGAGTTAGTCAGCCCCAAAGACTGAATAAGACCTGGACGAGCCACCGTCTTGTAACAGCCACTATGGTGTGGTGTCCCTTTAAGACACCCAAGTCGAGGGTTGATGGTGTCATCAGTTTGTGCCACTGCTCTCTCTCTTTTTTATGTGGACATGTGCCTGCACGCTTGTGCTTAACGAGGGACGGATTTATGTTTTTTTCCTCCAGACCTTTTTTTTTGTTTGCAACGCTTGGGTTGTATGAACGCTGGGCGTTATGTTGTTGAGCCGCAGCCGTTCAGCCGGGCTTTTATATGGTTGTTGAAGAAGGCGTATTAAAGAACCACCGTGGATTACCGATACCAGCGTGTGTGTGTGTTCTTCCAACTAGCCTGCTAGGTGTTTTGCCGCCTCCTCTCAACCACGCAACACAACCCAACGTTACAGTCTGGTTTGGAGGTCTGTGGCCAATGCTAACAGTCTTAGCTAGAGAAAAGCATGTTGGCTAATTAGTGCTAAATAATGCTACAGCTACATCTACAGAGAGAAAACAGTGGCTGGCAACTGCAGAACAACCAAAATGATCAAAGCCATGTGAAATAAACGTTTAAGTTAAATGACTTTTAAATCCTTTAAAGCAACTTTCACCAAGACGCCAATAAAGTGGCAACAGGATGGAGTCAGTCTGCTATCAGTGTGTTTTCATCAGTTTGTGATTGAAGGGGGTTAAGTTGGCAATTGCATGCAATCAGTTTGTGATAAAACCATGTTTAACTGTGAAAAACTGGCAAAAATTACAAATCTGTATGCAAAATCTTACAATATACATACAAAAAACAATTCACATTAGCTACTCACAACCAGAACTTCAGATCCGAGAAAGAGGTTATTTTCTGAGCCTCCTCCTGAGAGACTCAGAAAATAACCAGAACCAGCCAATCGAGAACTATTTCAAAGAGATGCATCGTAGATGAGTTGTGCTCATCGGTGCAGATTGACTCCGACCGACTGAAACATGTTGGAGTCTGTTAGACGGCAGTTATTTCCAAAACTTCACCAATCTGTCTGAGAGCTTTTCTGTCCCAGAATCATGACAAATTCAATGCAATCACTGAAAAACCACCAACTTTTCCCAATCACAGGGAGGCTATCGTCCTACAGTGTCTGCGCCATCGCAGACTAAAAAATAATAGAAATCCACTCACCAAAACCAAAGCACAGACTTCTGGGATGGTTTGTATCTCACATCAACCCACAATATTATTCAGAAAACCTATCAAATATAACTAAAAAGAATAAAAAAATGGCTTCCACCTGCTTCCTTGTGGAATCGATCAGCTTTGACTAAATATTTTTGGATATATGAAGTCTGAAGTCAGCTGATTTGTCCTATTTACATGGTTAAGTCCCCACAACATTACCATGTAAACTGATTTGTGAACAATCCAGGACACACACACACACACACACACACACACAGACTAGGTAACTCTCCTGTGGTCCTTAGAGAATTGGGCTTCGAAAGAATGAATCTATCTTCCAGGCATCCTCTCCAACAGCGGAGAAGGTACATCCAGAAACACACACACACTTTTTCTCTGGGTGACCTACCCTCTTGTCTTTGAAGTAGTATGGGTCGATGTCTTCCAGTGGAACGCCCACCAGATGAGATGGGATGTCAGCGAAGATGCGTGGCAGCTGTTTTCCTGCCTCCAGATCGGGCCGGGGCCGGGGGAGCTCCACGTCGCCCAGGTCCTGACGCACACACAGACACACAAACCACATCTGAAATATCTCACATCTGTCTGCTGATAACGGCTCACTTCTTTATTTCCACATTTACCCTCCAGCGTCTTGTTGTGCTTGTGTGAGCCGTGTGTGTGTGTGTTTGTTTGTTTTGACGCACCTCCTGGTAGTGTTTGTTGCGTCGGGCCTCCTCCTGGGCGATGCGCTGCTCGATGGCCGCCAGGGAGTCCGGCGTGAAGCGCTGAAAGCTCTCTGGTCCCATTGGAAACACACAGCCAGCCATCTTCTCATCCTGATCCTGCTGCTGACTGGCCCAGTATACCAGCTGCGCACGCACACACACACACACACACACACACACACACACACACACACACACACACACACACACACACACACACACACACACACACACACACACACACACACACACACACACACACACACACACACACACACACACACACACAGAGAGGACAAAGGTTAGCTATGAAAAATGACTTCCTACTTTAAACTTCCAGTTTGAACGTTGTAATCTAATCTAATCCCACAACCTGCTGAATCAAAGAGAACACACTTCAACACACTGTCACCAAAACCCAGTGGAGCTGCTGGAAGTATCAGGATGAAACCCATTCATTAAGTCGCAGGAAAAAGAAATGCAAAGCATTGTATGTTGTAGCAGTTCAGCAAATCAAAATATCAACCAATTCAGTGTTGCTGTATATGATTATGTTTAAACTAAACAAAATTTAAACCAGTGCATGTTTGCAAACATCAAAAATATCAATATAGTATATATTATATAAACAATATATACATATAATATATACAAAAGCTTTAATGGTTTTAATAATTACAAGCAGCATGGCAGGAATGTTTGCTTTAAGGAGAAAACGAGAAGAAGAATCACTGCAAAAGGAGGAGGGGAAACCAGATGTGGGAGAGGAAAATGAAACAAGGGGACGGACGAGAAGATGGAGGAACAACAGAAGAAGCAGACAGTGAAGGAGGATGAGATAAAACAGATCCATCTCCTTTAACCAACTGAAGACTTGTATGTCTCTTTGTTTATCTGTCTCTTTAGTCCAGTACTGTTTATTTTATTTAATTGATTAATTCATTATTTTAGCTCAGATTGAGTAGCTTCAACTTTACAGCAGGATTATTATGATTATTGTTATTTTCAGCTTTTGTATGAAAATATCAACTAATCAAAATCTGCTGACGTTTCACATATAGAAAAAAAAACAGCTGACTGACCACCACAAAAACATCCATGTGTTGTGTTATGAATCATAATGTTTCCCAATATTAATCACTATGAAGCTCAGAGCAGCTGTTTGTAAAGAAGTCACTGAGCATGCTCAACATCCAGCTTACTGTGTTTATCACTTTAGTTTTGACGTGTACATAATTTTATTTTCACATCTGTCCATTTCAGCTTCACTTTAAAAAAATAATTGGTCACATTTGCAAAGCATAAACTTGCCAAGCCCATTACAGTTAAATGGTAAATGGCCTGTATTTATATAGCGCTTTTCTAGTCCCTAAGGACCCCAAAGCGCTTTACATATCCAGTCATCCACCCATTCACACACTGGTGATGGCAAGCTACATTGTAGCCACAGCCACCCTGGGGCGCACTGACAGAGGCGAGGCTGCCGGACACTGGCGCCACCGGGCCCTCTGACCACCACCAGTAGGCAACGGGTGAAGTGTCTTGCCCAAGGACACAACGACCGAGACTGTCCGAGCCGGGGCTCGAACCTGCAACCTTCCGATTACAAGGCGAACTCCCAACTCTTGAGCCACGATCGCCCTTAAGGACTATAACACTGTAACTTCCATATTTTATGGTAATAGAGCTGCAAAATGCGTCAGTGCTGATGTAGAGACTTTAGTAAAGAAGTCAAATAAAAGCGGCCTCCCTCTTTAGGTCTAAACTGATGATAGAAAACACTTGTTGAGTATATGTTGAATCCTCGAGTCATGAGCTGAGGAGCGTTTGATTTGAGTGCCTGGAGTGTCTCTGGGCATCGGGACGGAGCCGTGATTGAACAACCTCGTCGCTCGCAGGATGATTACGTCCTCTGAGATGGCGTTCTGCTGCTCAGGACGGCCCCAGCTTCACCTCGCTCATCATTCAGCGGCCGCTCGGGCCCTTTGAAAGGGCAGCAATCAGCCTGAAAAACTCTCCACGATCGACTCCGACCTGATGAAGCTCAATCACACCTGCCCCCACCCCCCTCTGCTCGACACCTCCGCGATGTCAACAGCTGCACAAGGTGTTTTACAAATAACCAGTTATGACACTACTGTATGGCACACCGAGTCAACAGGAGCACCGTTTTTGATTTTGATCCGTTTTACATATTTTGTCAAGGTAAGACAATCACACTGCTCGCTTTTCCCTTTCTACATGATGGTGGCCTGTTTCCATGAAGATACAATCCCAGTTTGGGATGGAAGAACCGGACTGGTCTGCACAGAGCGCCAACCTCAGCTCTATCAAACACGCCAACTGATGGCTGAACAAAGGCGCCAGACCTTATTAACAGGCTGCATGGAGGCAAATCCTCGATGAAGAAGAAAGAAAGCCAGAGTCCAATCCCCTCCCCATCAATCAATAAATCAATCAAATACTTTATTGATCCCTGATGGGGCCATTCA
Organism: Pelmatolapia mariae; assembly: GCF_036321145.2. Lineage (NCBI taxonomy): Eukaryota > Metazoa > Chordata > Actinopteri > Cichliformes > Cichlidae > Pelmatolapia > Pelmatolapia mariae. The sequence goes on along the minus strand of NC_086235.1, from coordinate 3,891,288 downwards.
CGGCAAGCAAGGACAGCAGCACATTAAACAATTAACTCACAAACAGCACACAGACTAAGCTAATTTACACTGAAAGCCTTTAGATTGAGAAGCAGCAGCGCTCTTAGGGACGTTATTTCATTCCTTTATCACTGCAGAGAAGAAGCCACGCATGTTTTACAGTAATAAGTAAAATAATTAAAGCTAAATATTATTACGCAGTCAACGAAGGAGGAGACATTACATAAATATAGATAAGTATCCTCCTTTCTGATCCAGAGGAGTCTGCAGGTCTGCCAACCTCTACTTGTTATTGGTCACAGGGGGAAAGGACCCAAACAAAGGACACAGGATGCCAGAGCCAGGTTTTAATCTCTATTACAATCCTGCCTGTTAATGATTAATGAAAACAAGATAATCAGGACTGCTCCATGTAGCTACCACACAGGTCTTATTGCACACATCTGCACCCACACACACAGCTGCCCTTTCCAAGGGACGCGCCGCAAGTCTCGGCCTATCTCCCAGACAAACTCCAGCATTTATGATAATCCTTTTTGCCATAACTGAGCTCCCCTATAGGAGGAAAACATATTAAAACAAAGAAAAGAAACATCAGATTTAGACTGAAGAAAGTCAGTGAGGCAAAGAAAAGGGGAAAGAGGGAAAAAACAAGGAACACAAGGTCCTTGAAATAGACAAAAAGTAGGACTGAATGATGAAAAAATGTGTAACAGGAATAAAAAACAGGAAAACTCTTTTTGGCTCTTTTGAGGCTTTTAAAAGAGTCTGTTTAGGCAATAGCATCCATGTGATTGGTGAAACTAAATCTTTGGGTTTCTCTTTTCACCCTTCATCCACCTCACCAACTTATTTTTAAATGAAGTATACGTTTGCATTTGCTCCTGCTTTTTTTTCCCCCAGCCATACATCCATTAAAAGTATGTTTAGTAAAACAGATCAAATTCATCTTGTTTATAGTTTAGTTGTAAGCTGAAACCAGTGGAGTGAAGTCTGCATGAGTCCACCAGGCCCACCCAGGGACTAATGTGCAGGTTGGAGAGGACTGTTTTCTGCAAGAAGGTCACTGTGGTGCAGTTAATATTGAAAGAAAGCTAAAGACAAGAAAACACACTCACACATGCATAGAAAGCATGCTATTTGTGTGGTGTTTTGTTTCCATGTATAGAGTCTGATAATTATGGGAAGTTGAGATAATGAAGTGCAGACCAACAATAGAGTCTCATTAAACTCAGAAACGGGGCAATCGAGTATAGGATTACACTGAAGGAGAGAAAGAGAGAGACTGACTATAGGATTACACTGAGAGTTTCAAGAGAGCAAGACTGACAAAGTGTGAGTGTGTAACAGGTCTGTGTGTGTGTGTGTGTGTGTGTGTGTGTGTGTGTGTGTGTGTGTGTGTGTGTGTGTGTCCAGACCATCTGCCTTGGATCCTAATTGAATGATTAGACAGGCCTCGTTTTTCAACCCTTCATGCATTTATTCTTCACAGCTCCCAAATCTGATTTCTGAAGAGAGAGAGAGTGTGAGTGTGTGTGTGTGTGTGTGTGTGTGTGTGTGTGTGTGTGTGTGTACGTGCATTCACGTGTGTGTGTCCGCATCAAAGGAAGATCTAGCTCTGTTTTCCATTCTTATCAAAAGCTGTCATCCACTCAGTCTATCTCACACACACACGTGCGCCAACTACAGTAGGTCCCGATGAGCTGCTTGGTCCTGGTTTCTATTTGGCTCCATTACTTGGTCACGTACACGTTTATTGGTATCATGAGATTTGTTGGCCCTCCCAGCTGAAACAATAAAATTCCCCAAGTTGAGTTAGGAAAGATCAGCGACATTGAAAGATGACAAAAAGGCTGGAAAAGCAAATAAATCTTAAGTTTTTCTTCTCAAACAGGTCTCACAAGAAAACCAGAAATCATCACGAAAAAGGACCCAAAGTTGTCTCATGTTCATGGAGGCAAATGAATCATTTTTATTTGTCACAGTCAGTAGGAATATCTAAGAAATCTGTTTGTATAAGAAGTAACTTTTGTGTCTGCAGGAGCCATGTTGCACAGACAAAGAAGGGACATGCTACAATGGAAACCCAAACCAGCTTTTTCTAAACCTAACACACTCATATTTATTGTCCTTGAATGTTTACAGGAAAACAGTGATGCATTTCAAAGTTAGAGGAATACTGTTGATTAGACCACAGGAATTGGCAGCCAGTAACTCCATGAAGAACCTTAACCCACACAAAACCATGACCAATGAGAAGCGGTCAACTGAAACCACTACCTTAACCTCCTAAGACCTGAACTCTTCCACATCATGCATTTTTAATTTCTCTTTGATATTTGGGCTGATTGGGACCTGATGGATGTAAAAACAAAGAATTACCAGATTTTTTTTTTTTTACCTAATTTTTGTTTCTAAGAAAAATGAGAGCCACAAATGAGGATATTCTTTTAAATTTCGATAGAACAGTAGCAGTATAATGTCCTCGTAAGTGGATATCAGGCCCTTGTAGAGCAAAATTGAGTATTTTGGTCTAAATAACCCAAAATGTGATGCCCACATATGTAGACGCCAGGTCCTAGGAGGTTAAATACATACATACAAAAAGCTTCAGTGTCCACCATCCATAAACCCTCAGCTAAAGCAATGTGGGACAAGCAAATCAGTGTCTCTGTTTACAGGGCTTAACCTTCAAGCCTACCCTAACCTAGGTGAGGTAAGATGGAGCTCTGCAGTAATACAAGTCTACCAGACCAATGTGGTGAAGAGCAAGTCGATCGGTAAAGTCAGTCTTATCTATTCAAACCCTCAGTTCTGGTCATTAGCTCACAGTAGTGACCAAAAAACGAGAATGTGACTTGGCTGTAGTAGAGCTAATTTATACCAAAAAGACCCTGATGATTGTGTCCACACATCAAATAAGGATATGTCCTGGCAACTTTCTCTTGGAGGAAGGAAGTCCTGTTGTAGACCAAGAGTTTCATGGAGGGATCAGCTTACTGCTGAGTGTATCATGTTGCAATCAGGATGAATTGGAAAACACGACTTGGGAAGAAGAGATTTGAATGGTATAATTAACTTGCTACCTCTACAACCTAATTCCAGATCAGCCATAAAAGATGGATGGATGTCATTTTAGCTCCTCTCTCTTTGGCCAACACTTTACGTTTATAAGCAGAAGATTTGACCAGCAGGCTGTGGGGGCTTCTTTACCTGAGATAACAGTATGAGAGATACCCTCTTTCTATGCCATCAGCTCCATTAGAAGAAATAGCTGCTCTAAACTGAGCAGTTAGAGAAGGATGAACGCTGAATTCTTGGTTCACCATACATTGATCTCAATATTTATTCTGGCCATGTTTGATATGAGCATCCACTGCTGGAACAGAAAATATATACACATTAAATAAGGTAAATGCTGCCAGGGCCAGATTAAATGTCTACAGTCTGAATCGTGTCTGAAAAAATACGATGCATGCCTGCAATCTCACTGCATTCAGCCTGTAATCTTATCTCGGACACCTCACCGTCAGCTCCTAATTTTAACCACGTTGTGAATGAAAGCTGTCAGACGCATGTGTTTTATGAATGATTCATAACTCTAAATTACATCAAGAGAGGCCTAAAATGTTCCGCTCCCTGAGTCACACAGCTTTCTGAGGACCTTTTAAGACCACAAGATTGTTTCCAGCAACCTTTTGACAAACTCCTACATTTATTGTACCTAATTTATAATCAGAGGAACATTCAGCTCTGAAATTACCAGCCAGGGGAACCATTACAACGCAGTGACTGGTCAAACTTGACTTTTAGGCACCATTACTAAAATGTACTAAGAAGCAAAGACCAAATACCACTTCCGTCTGACATTTAAATGCATTACTATGTTCTTTACTCTTTGATTTCTATTTTGTCGTCTCATATATTTCAGCACCCTGTTATGCCTTCTTTTTTTACCTTTGTCTTTTCTTTAACAACTTCCTGTTTGACTTCTTCATAGTCTTGGACCTGTCTATACCCTTTCCCTTCTGTCTGTTTTCCTTTACTACCTCCTTCCATGTCCTTTCACGTTCTGGAAAAAGACGCAGGGTGCACTGGCAAGAGACACAGATGAGCCAACACAGTAAAAGTCCTACAAGCTGATCTTCTGATCTTTCAAGGCTTCTGGCCATTTTTCCAGGCACTCCTCTCAAAGAATGCTCTAATTGGCATCACATGAAAATATTTCTTCAGAGTCAGACAGAGTCATATATTTAATGTCACCCTTCTTTCAGACACTAATCAGCCTCCATACTGCTTCCAGCAGCTTCAGGCTAAACCACAATGAACTGCTACAAACTTCAAATGGTTGAACAGATGATTACAGATCCGTTGCTCTGCAGAGCTTCAACTGTGCTTCGTGCTTTTAATTATGTTTCCTGCTCATTGTGTCTTTGCATTGTTGTTTACTACAAATTCTTTTCCGGCTCCTCACTGCAGCAAGACCTTTAGGTTTCAGGAAATGCTGAACCAACTAATGCTTAATGCCGACGATACTGCATGCTGCAATCCCCTTGTTAAGTGATGACGTGTCGGCCGCATGTTGGATGAGGCTCTCGTCCTTTTAGCACGCTGCAGTGCGGACCTTAACCTTAACATCAGGAGTCTAAGGAGCTTGGAAAGAAAAGCGTCTGGACTTCTTAAAGTTGCTTGAAGACGTTTCACCTCTCATCCGAGAAGCTTCTTCAGTTCTAAGGTCAAATGGCCGAGAGTCCCAGATTTAAACCCAGTGGGAGTATCCCCCCAAAGAGGGACAAAGGACCCCCTGGTGATCCTCTAATCACATGAGCCAAGGTGTGAAAGCGGGTGTGGGACCTAATCAGCCAGGGTTTCGGGTGAGCTCATTGTTAAACCTGGCCCCACCCTATCATGTGAATTCCTGAGGTCAGATGGCCCAGAATGTGAGTGGGCGTTAAGGCGTCTGGGAAGGGATCTCAAAACTGGATTATAGATGGCAGACAATTGGTGTCGTAAACCACCGCCTCTGTTCAAAGATGGTCGCTCACAGTGGACATAGATGGCCTCTTTCACTCCTCTTTCAAACCATCTGTCCTCTCTGTCCAAAATGTGAACATTGGCATCCTCGAAAGAGTGACCTTTATCCTTAAGATGCAGATGGACTGCTGAGTCTTGTCCCGTGGAGGTGGCTCTTCTATGTTGTGCCATGCGCTTGTGAAGTGGCTGTTTGGTCTCTCCAATGTAGAACTGAAGAAGCTTCTCGGATGAGAGGTGAAACGTCTTCAAGCAACTTTAAGAAGTCCAGACGCTTTTCTTTCCAAGCTCCTTAGACTACGATGACCTGGATGACTGAGAACCTTCACAGACATAACATCAGGACTTTTTCGTAGCAAGAAATCGTGCACCAACGTGTTAAGGACTAATCTCGTCTTATGGTTGGATAATCTCTGACGTTATATTGGCTTCAATTTGGTTAGTTTTCAGTATTTTACATCAAGGAACCTGATAGCACATTATATGTCAACCAGTCTGACTTTACCACTGCCTATACTGACTATACTGCTGTTTGGAGGGTTGGTAAAGTCTTTCAGTCTCCTCAGTTCTGCATGTTTGAGTGGTTTTTTTTTTTAGGAATTATCAGTCAGAATATGGAACATCGTCTTTAGATTGAGACTAGCTATCTAACCACCTTCGTAAATACTCTTTTTCATGGATGCCTTGATGTTAAACTTTATTGCAATCATGATTTTTTTTTTTAACTGTCAGTGGTGCCACAGAGTTTTGTTGCTTTTGGAAAAGAAAGGAGCATTTGGATCTAGAAATGTTATCCACTTAAGAGGTGGATAACGCAACAAAGATCGCTTTTCTTATGCTAATAATAATTAACATATTTCCTACTGGGGACAGCTGGGCTTTGTTGGTGGGTTTCCTCCAACAATTAAAAGTCATCCTCCTCTGCAAAGTCAGTAAGTCTAGAAAATTGCTAAATATATATGCATATAGAACATGAAAATAACAAAAATGCTTCCCTTTAAAGTCAGTTTTTGTATCCTTATTTTAAGTTTCAGTATTATCACCAGACATTTAAACCTCTGTGAGCCAAAAACCACAAGGGTGCAAAATAACTTGGAGAGTACAACCACAGCAACAAGCTGTCTCACCACTGAAGCTATAATGAGGACTGCACATTAGCATTCGGCTGCCTTGCTCAAGAACAATCTGAGGCTTTAATTCTGCACAACGTGAAACAACAGCAGAGGGTTTTTTACTACAGACACCAAAAGTGAAGATGTTATGAAACAGGGAGACTGGATGAATTTCTGGGTCACCACGCCAACACAGACAACCAAACAAGCGTCGCCCTCAGGAAGGACACACACACACACACACACACACACACACACACACACACACACATGCAAATATGCACGAGGAAAGTCACATTCAAGCACAAACATGCAAACAAGCTTCACAGCTTTTACATTAGGGCTGAAACATTGGTTAATAAACCTGCAGCTACAAAACACCTCCAGTTCATTTCCTACATATTTATCAATCAGACCATTTTAAATAATTATAAATGTTGCGTGTGCAAAGCAGAGGCTTTATGAACAATCTTAAATCGGAAAGTCGCTTTATTTGAGTAGATCCATCACAGACACCATTAGCTACACTTACTGCTAGTAAATTCAGATCAGATAGGTTGCTGTTAGTCAACTTTGATGGCCTTAAACTCACTGTATCTCCTTTTGTTTCAAAAATAATGTTTCAGATAAATAATCCAAACCCTAGCAGCTGCCTCATCACATGTCTTGTTACCTCAGAGTCTGTGGTAAGGACCTGGGGATGGACATGATGGCACATTCTCAGGGTAAATCACTGAAGCTGAAACAGTGGGTGAAAATAGTGACTGAAGCGATGTCTGTGGTGCTGTAAAATAATTCAAAATAAACAATGAAACAATTATTACACACAGGAAATAATCAATGAAGAAGAAACTGAATGAAGAAACTCAAAAAGTGAGCTTCAGACGATCCAATACCATTAAATTTAAAATCCTTCCTGCTGAATGAGCGGGACGCATCAGGTCATGTGACCCTGAACCATCTTCCATCTCACCACCCAACCAGCTTATTCAAGTGGTTCAGCTGGTTTGAGTTTTTTTTCCTGTTAAAAGGGAGTTCTTCCTCCACACTGTCGCCAAGTTCATACTGCAGAGAATCATCTGATTTTAAGGGTTCTCTTTAATATTGGAGAGGCTTCACTTTACAACATGAAGCTATTTGAGGCTCCTTGAGGTGGAACTGAACTGAACACACTTGTTGAAACAGCAGCCATAGTTCATCCTGCTGCTGCTACAGAAAACTGTACAGTAATGAAGAGCTTAAAAATGACACATGCATGAAGAAAATGACATCTGTCCAGCTGTGGCCTGTTCACTGACGGACATCAGACTAGTAAATAAAGTGTAAAACCCTTAGAGTTAAGTTCCCTTACAGGAAAATAATTAGTGCTGTGGTGTATGTGGATGTGGAGGGCCTGGGGTTAAAGGGACGACCTTTAACAACACAGTCATATCTCCACTGTTGCTGTGGAACAAAGCAATAATAATGAACAATGATTAAAAACGTTGTGTACTGATGATTTTATTTCATTCAAGAATATTTAACTCGACTTGTTTTTTAATATTAAATGAATAAATGATGATTTCTAAAGAAATTTGTTTGATTTTATTTCAGTAATGGTCACTAGTCTCATCTCCAAAGTGAGTTTTTAAGGTTATTTTTACAAACTACTGCAGTGTCCGTTGTTTTGGGTTTGTTTTTTTGTTTTTTTTTTATCTACAATTTACAATTTACAGACCGTAAACCGTGGCCCTGCAGACGGCAGCTTTGCCGAGAAGCACTCGTCCAAACAGCACGGCTGAAGTTGTTTGTGACAGGAAACCAAAGACAATGAATAAATAAAGCAAAGTAAAACATGCTGACCTGTCGTGTTAAGAAGCAGTTTTCAAATTTCTTTTGTAAGTTTGAGCACTTCATCCAGCTCCAAAACTCAAACACAGGACAAGAAACCAACAAGATCAAAGAAAATGTTCTGCATGGTAAAGCTCGTTTTCTTTATAAAGGTGAGGGACACATTCAGTCACACCTGCTGCATGAAAACACACACCTGTGCTGTTCTATGACATCACACAAGTCTGTTAAAGACACAGTGATGTGCAGAGTCGGCTGAAAACGACAGAATGCTCCTTTAGTGAGTTTCTCCTCCTTATTTCAGTTTTTCAGGCATTCATCAGCCCTGCGTGTGTGTGTGTGTGTGTGTGTGTGTGTGTGTTCGTGTTCACTGGGCTTAGGTGCATGCATATTCTGTCCTCCTTTATTTCCATACCATTTCAGCTATTCATCAGATACAGTATGTGCCTCTGTGCGCCCCCTGCTGTGTGTGTGTGTGTGTGTGTGTGTGTGTGTGTGTGTGTGTGTGTGTGTGTGTGTGTGTGTGTGTGTGCGTGTGTGTGTAGAATGGCCGCACGCTTGGCTTGCTCTTTTCTCCTTCGAGCGTTTCTTCCAACCTCTGGCAAGCTACAAACTCTGTGTGTCTGTGTAGCGTCTCCACATCCTGTCTCAAGCCTGTTTGTGGAATAAGGTCAAACTAAAACACCAAAACAAAAAAACATCTGTTCTTTACAGAAACATAAATTAAATACTCGGATTAAGATGTTATTGTGGCCGGAGACGTGCTCATTTTGAGGGGTGTACTCCTGCTGCCGGAGTACGGAGGCTCGTTAGTGACAAAACTACACAGACTCCCGCACTGTGAACAAACAGTGGATGGAGATTATGAAGCATTCACGGACAGATTATTTAGGAGGGTGAAGGCTAAGTTTAGACTGGAAGTGTGCGTCTGGATTCGGGCTCACCGTCGTGTCGGTGCTGCTTATTCTCAGCTTTGTCAGTTTATAAACATTGCATGCAAACTCCAACTGGGAGCAGCCGAGCAAACTCCGCAGGAATTCACCTGGAAGTGAAGTTTCATCTTCTGCTAACTAACATGAAGCTACTCCAGTGCAGAGCGGCTTCACCTTGTCCGGGCGCTCCGTCGCTTGTACAGAAACGGGCTAACCTCCCCTCCTGGGAAGTACTCAAGTCTGTAAGTGTTTCTTAAGTGTTTTCAAACTGGAGCTGTCAGGATATCAGTTTGTACAACATCACTGTCAATGTTAGTTCAAAGAATAATTTATTATCATGTTATCACCACATTCCAGGATTTATGGAGAAAAAAGACAAAATGATCCCAGCCTCCCGGATGTCACATCAGACAACAACACTCTCCAACCTTTCCGGAGTTTGGCAGAGGTCCTCGTCCCAGCTGATGTTCTGTTCCAAACACTTAACGGGTTTCCTCTCACAGGGAAGCATGTCTTGCTTGATCTTCAGTGAGATGGATAGCGAGGACCAGATCGTTCTCATCCTCCAGAACATTGTTGGTATCTTTTGTTGTAGCCCTCCACACTGTTTCTCCTTTTCTTTCCAGCCCATACCTCCACCTCCTCCACCTGCTCCCTACTCTCACTTCAGATCACAGTGTCGTCTGCAAACATCACAGTCCAAATAGACTCCTGCCTGACCTCATCTGTCAGCCTGTCCATCACCACTGCAAACAAGAAGAGGCTCAGAGCAGATCCCTGATGTAATCCCGCCTCCACTTTGAATCCATTTGTCCCTCCAACCGCACACCTCACCACAGTCTCGCTGTCCTCACACGTCCTGCACCACCCTCACATACTTCTATCTCACTACTGAATTCCTCATTCAGTAATAAACTGCAGGGATGATTTACTATCATTTTAACAAGAACCTGAATGTATGCCAAAATATTTTAGTATTTTTAGAAGAAGAACATAAAAAGATCAAGTCATTTGTGCTTCTACATTTAATGGTATAAATGCCATCATCAGTTTACACCATTAATCACGGTTCTGTGATGTTTGATTGGCAGGAATCCTGCTTTAAACACACCTAAACAGCTACAGTGCTAATGTTGTGTTTCTAATTCATAAAAAAGGGACAAAGTTAAAGTAACTCAGAACAAATGGACACTGGCTGAATTTGTATCACTTCAGGATGCTTCTCCGGGTCTTCCCTTGCAGGTTAATTACAATTTTGACTCTTTTTGTGCATTTTTGTCTTAACACACCCTCCATACAGCACAGACGAGGCTGAAGGAGAGCAGCTCTGAGCACGTGTGGCAGCACTCAGGACCAATCCCATCAGCTCTGTTGGCTCGGCTCTGAAAGCAGAGCGTCCTGTCACAGCTCCGTGATGGAGAGCAAAAACTCCCACAGAAAAACCTCTGCCGAGAGGACGCCGCCATCCAGGAGCAGCAGCAGTGAATATGCAGCACCTTCAATTCAATTAGCCTGAGAGGAGGAAACGCATTTTGTCACCGTGCCGCTGCTGCGATCGCAGCCCGGCACAGGAAATGATTCACTGACATTGGGCAGAACGCCAAGCCGAGCTGGCAGAGGACCACTGGGACCGTTTGGGGTGGGTGGAAAAGATGAGGGGGGTGACCCTGACATGCAGCCGCTTCCGTGTGTCATGTCAGAGCTGCATGTTGGATGACAGTCCCTCACACCTCTACACACACTTAAAATCCACCTTCCACAAAGGTGCAGTGTTTGCACGTCAGACGCACGCGCCTCGGCTCGGTGGTGTCGCCATCATAATATAAACTGTGCTTTTGATTTTGCGCCCTTTCATATTTTCATATTTCAGGCCATTTGTGGAACCCTGTCTCCTGAAAATTACATTCATGCAGGATCTTTTTTAATGAATTAAGTGCTACATTTATGTATCACATATCACACTGCTGGCCATTGTGTGTTGGCTTGTGTCCTAGGGATTCAGTTGCTACGTGCTTTGGCTAATAAAGTACAATGTGGAGCCTCTGCAGACTTTTCTGTATTAAAGAAGGAAGGAAAAAAATCTCAAAGTGCTGCTAGCTCCTGGAAGCAACAGACAGGAGGAACTAAACAATGGATGTAAAAATAGTTTCTGCTGGTCAAACAGTAAAAACTGACGTAAACAATATTATGTGCTTAAAGAAAAAGCCTCATTTCTCAGATTGTCTCACATTCAACTAAAAATAAAAAGTCAAAACTTTTGTTTCTCTAAACAATGATGATCCCTAAACTCGTGAGCGACGCAGGTAAAGAGGCTGTTTGGAAGAATTTGTTGTTGAGCAGTAAAATATTGAATCAGAGCTAAACTGTGAGTCCAGTCTGCAAAGAACAACAAATGTGCTCAGTCTTTCCACAGCGACCTCTGAATGCAACACCGTCGGCCTGCAAATGGATTATTATATAAACTCCACTTCCTCCAGTTTCTGATCCGGGGAGCTGTGATCTTGTCTTTTTAAAAAACAGGGCTCTGCTCTCTCTTCTATTCTCTTCTATCAGACAGTTTGGCCCTAAATTGGCTTCCTGCGTCCCGCCCGTCAGAGGGAGTTGGATCAGTCTGCTGCTGAAGGTGCTTTTCTGTTTCTCGGTGGGGTTGACTGATTGTCCCTGACTGCCAGTAGTTGGTTCATTGTGCTTTGTTGTTGCTTGGGCTGCAGACAGTCCTGGCCCTCGCCTCCACACTGAGCCAACCTGACTCATTAGTTTAGCAAGTCCTCCGGCCTCGCCGGCTCGGACGCCGATGACTTCATCATAGAAGCCGTGCGCTGGCCGGCGCAGAGCTCTCGACGTGTTAGCATCAAGTCCGTCCTGCTGTTTGTTACCTGTCGCTCTTCACGGTCGTCTGCAGTGTTCACGCAGGGTGCTTAATCCTTTCAGAATCAAAGAAGGCCGGCCCAAACTGTTTCAAACCCCTGACTCAAACATTACTTACAAAATGTTCACCAGAACCATTTTCATCCTTCCTTTCTTCCTCCCCTCCATCACTGCTCCCTCTGCCAAGATTTCTAAACTGCTTATTTGTCCTCCCTTCTTACCTTCATTCCTTTTTCCTCATCTTACCGCTTCCTTTTTTCTTATTCTTTCATTCTTTCTTATTCTTCTTTCATCCTCCCTCTATCTTTCCATCATCCTGTCTCCTACCTTTTCCTTTTTCCCTTTTTATCCTTCCTTCTTCATCTGTCCTTGTTTTTCTCTTTTCGTATCCTTTTCCCTTCCTTAAATCTTTTCATCTATCAACCTTAAACTGTCATTCTTCCCCTTTTTCTTCCTTCCATCCATACTTCATCTTTCCATAACCTTCTATCGTTACTTCCCTTCTTTCCTCTCCTATCCTACCCTCCCTTGTGTTTTCTAATTTGTTTCTTCCTTTTATCCATCCATTCATTATTTAGCTTTTCTTTCTGTTTTTCTCTTTCCCTTTCTTATTCTTCTTTCCTTTCTTGGCTCATTTTTTCTCTTCTTATTTACTCCTCCCTGCATTTATATTCCATCCAATCATCTTTCTCCCTTCCTTTTCTAATTCCTTCTGTCTTTCCTGTTTCTTTCCTTAACACTGCTTTACCTCCCTTCTTGCTTCCTTCTAATACTAGCGCAAATATAACTCCACTACTGTGGACTGCAGCTGGAGATGGAGGTCGATGCTCTGCACATTGCTCCAACTGCTCCATGTTCATGATAGTGCGGCCCTCAGTGCTATGATGGGGTGGAGTCGGAGTTATATTGACCACGGGATGAGAGACTCCTTGGAAAAGCAGCTGAAAGATATTAAGGACTGCCATGACAGGAAACAGGGAGTACTGGCTTGTTAGCAGGAAATGAACTTTCAAAATAAGAGCCAGAGGATCACAAATGAGGTGCTGTTCTGTCAGAGAGATAAAAAGGGAAATGCTTTGGTGAATCACCAAATGTACTCTGGCAGCTGTTAATAAATCCAGCCTGGCCCACCCATGTGAAGCGTGTGTGGGGGAAACACTACACAAGACACCTCAGAGTCCCGCCTCGGCTCACGGCTGCTCCTGCCGTGTGATATTACAGGAGGCTGTAATGGGTGATCAGTGGTTTTGCTGACATTAGGCACACAGGCTTCGTGTACTTGAATCAAGGTGTGTTTGTGCAGACCAATCATATCATATCATATCATAATTTCTATATTAGTTCCCTCCACTGTCTCAGTTAAGTGTCTCCTCTGAGTGTGTCCGTGGTTATTAACACACAGTGACGGAGCGCTGGTATCAGTTCATGTTCTGGTCAAGGTCGTATCGAAGATAAAGCTGTTATAGGTGTCGTCAAATCCCCATCAGACGGTAAAGGAGCGCACTCGACCCTCCGAACTAAAAAGCAGCCATTAAACGCCTCGCAAAGCTCAAATTCATTTACACACACACATGCACACGCACACACACACGCCATGTTTTCTTTTCTTATTTCTGATTCCTTTGGTTTTTTTTCCTTCCTTCCTTTCTTCAGTCCTTGTTTCCTTCATGTCCTCTTGTCCTTAATTGGTTTCTTCCTCTCTTTGTCCTCTTGTTTCCTTTCGTGTTTCATTATTCCCTCCCTGCAGCTGTAGTCCGATCTTCCTTCCTTCTTTCCATCATAACAACTCTGTTGTTTGTTGGTTCCTTTTAAATCTTCCTTTCCATCTTTTCCACATTTTCTTTATTTCGTCTGTTTTCCTGATTATCTCCTATGCTTCCTTCCTTTTCCTTTTCCCCCATTCCTTAATTCTTGTCCTACCTTTTCTTAATTTTCTCTGTCCGTCCTATTTTTCATTCTTTGCTCCTTCACTCCTTCTACCTCATTTCCTGTTTTTCCTCCCCCCCTTTTCCTGTCCTCCATTTTCTCTTTTCTCTTCTTATCTTTATCTAATCCCTTCTTTCTTTCCATCCTTCTCTCCTCCCTCCCTTACCGTTATCTCCCCTCCCTTCCTTCCTTGCTTGCTTCCTTCTTCCATCTCTTCTTTATTGTCTCCTCCTTTCCCCATCCTTTCCTTTCTTTCAACCAATTATCTCCTTCCTTGCTTGCTTCTTCTCCCCTCTTTTCTTTTTCTCTTTTTTTCCCTCCCTGCTGCCTTCTCTTCTGCCTGTCCTTCTTTCCTTCTCCCTTCTTTTTTCCCCTCCCTTACTCCCTTGCTTCCCTCCCCTCCCCTTCTTTGCTTCCTTCTCTTCCCATCTTTTCATTTCCCTCCCTCCCTTATTTGCTTCCACATTTCCATTTTCCCTTGCTCCATCCTTCCCTTCCTTTCCTTTAACCCTTCATCTCCACTCTTTTCCTTCCTTCCTTCCTTCCTTCCTTCACTCTCCCTTCCTCCTATCAATCCTCCATCCTTCCTTTCCTTATTTGTAACCCTTCATCTCCACTCTTTTCCTTCCTTCCTTCCTTCCTTCCTTCCTTCACTCTCCCTCCCTCCTATCTCTCCTCCATCCTTTCCTTCCTTTCTTGTAACCCTTCATCTCCCCTCTTTTCCTTCCTTCCTTCCATCTTTCACTCTCCCTCCCTCCTATCAATCCTCTATCCTTCCTTTCCTTATTTGTAACCCTTCATCTCCACTCTTTTCCTTCATTCCTTCCTTCACTCTCACTCCCTCCTGTCCCTCCTCAATCCTTCCCATCCTTTCTTGTAACCCTTCATCGCACCTCTTTTCCTTCCTTCCATCATTCACTCTCCCTCCCTCCTATTCCTCCTCCCCTTACTCCCCTTTTTCATTCGTTTTCCCTTTCCTTTCTTCCTCCCTCCACTCCTTCCTTTCATTCCCTTTTCCTTCCTCATCTCTCCTCCCTTCCTTTCTTGCCTCCTTCCTTCTTCTCACCTCTACTTCTTTCTCTTCCTCTTTTCCCCTCACTTGCTTCCTTGATTACAGCCCAATCTCTCCTCCCTTCTTTGCTTTCTTCTCTTCCCATCTTTTCATCTCCCTCCCTCCCTTCTTTGCTTCCACGTTTCCACTTTCCCTTGCTCCATTCTTCCCTTCCTTATTTGTAACCCTTCATCGCCACTCTTTTCCTTCCTTCCTTTCTTCACTCTCCCTCCCTCCTGTCCTTCCTCAGCCCGTTCTCACTCCCCGGGCGTAGCATACCGACGTTTTGTCACGTCCCGCAGCGTTCCTGAGGTCACCTTTCGCGTTCTTATGGTACGCGCTGGGTTATGGAAGAATTCCAGTGGAATGACGGTCCCTTGGTAATACACATTCCAGCCATGTATTCAAGCCCTAAACCTAACCTTTTCCTTCCTTCCTTCCTTCCTTCCTTCCTTCGCTCTCCCTCCCTCCTATCCCTCTTCCATCCTTCACTTCCTTTCTTGTAACCCTTCATCTCCCCTCTTTACCTTCCACCCCCCTTTCTGTACTTCTCTTCCTTCCTTCCTCCGCCCCTCCTTTCCTCTCTGAACCTCTGGTTGTCTTGAGCGTCATCTAACCATCTGAGTCATTAGCGTGTCTTGTTTGCATGCTTTTTATCGTCACTTTTTATCGCTGTATTTTTTATCAGCTCAGCTGCAGGTTTGTTGTGTTAAACTGAAATTAAAGGAAACATGCGTCAGTGTCTCAGGCTGCAGCTGTCGAGTATCAGACTAACCCGCACTCTTCTTTCTTTCTGATGGAAGTCTGTGTTTTTAACTTGCTGCATCATCGTTCACACAGGAACACGACAACATGGAAAAACATTTTGTAAACAGCTTCAGGAGTTTGGTTTATGACTGACAGCTGTGAAAATACGAATATGAACGTGAACGGAGCAGAAGTGAATCAATAAACAGAGAACAACAGGCTGAAATAAGAGATACAGACACAGAAATAGAAAGCTATGTGTCCTTGCATGTACTGCAGGCATGCATCACTCTGTGAGTGTGTTTGATCTTCTCTGTGTCTGTCCTCATGAACAGAGGGATGTGGTTATCACTGCAAAATTATTACATTGAATATGACTTTTTCAGCTTTTAACAATTACAGCTGATTTTTTATTAGCATGTTTGTTGGAAACATTCACGAGTCTCCCTTTTTTCTTGTTAGAATATAAGGTGCTCATACTCATTTCTTTCACAAACACGTTTCTTTACCGAAGTAAGATTTTCACTCAACTACAGAAATATAAATGAAACTGACTTTTGGCAGTAACACTTGGCAGTAACACACACCACACACACCGGGTGCTGTTAGGTAGCACAAAGCTGCTGTTTGCAGTTTGACTTCTAAAAGAGATAAAAGTTTGTGTAAACTGTAAATCACTCGAGGTTCCAGGGTCTCACCCCTACTCCCATTCCTGAGATTGCCTCTTCACGCAGCTCCCATTAAAACTTGAGCTCTTCTAGCAGCCGTCTCTAAACTTCCTCATGACTGATCATTTCCTCCTCACACAGATATCTCTGATAACAACAGGTAACACAAGAAACTGCACTTCATACTCACCACCCTCTCGGACTTATCAGTAAACCTCCCACAGATGTTCACAGCTGGATTTTATGAAGTTTCTAACATATTAACAGACCCATGTTTGCACTCCATCAGAGGCGTCAATTTTTAGCTCATTGCTCACATGTGCCGCCGCAAGTCAATCTCAAGCTTTGTGATGGCGTAAGACGCTGTAACTAAGTCTGTCCCAAACTTCACGTTTGGTCAGAGTCCAGGCCTGAGGCATCTGAGTCACAGTGGGAACAGGAAATCAGACATCTGTTAAATGAAAATGGCAATAATGGCTGAAGTGCCAAAAACTGCAGTTCCTCTAATGGAGTTCCACCAGCCTCTCATGTTAAAATGTCGAACTTTAAAGCAGAAATAAACTGTATTTTTTCTGGATGTACCGTTCTAACCAAGCTAGCTAATGTTTCCTAAAGACTTTTAATACTTCACCCCAGCAGAGACACTTTTTGCCCTCGTGCTCAGATTCAAGAAACATTTAGAAAATCAGAGCCATCCTCAGTTGGATGAAGGTACAGGACACAACCAGAGCAGTAATTAACACACACACACACACACACACACACACACACACACACACACGTTCTCAGGGGAAATCAGAAATCAGGAGGACACAGACGGCAAGGACTCAGACACCTGTGGCTCCCTGCTATCAGCCAATCAGGAGTCTGGAAAAGATTCAGGAAACATCCAGATGATCAGGCCAAGAGGACGTGTGTGTTTGCAGAAATGTTTCACATCGAATGATGGAAGGAAACAGAAAAGAAAGACGAGAAGGAGAAGAGGATTATTGATCAAATTATTGAAATAAGCTCCTATAAGAAAGTCTATAAGCAGATCAGATGACAGTGATGTGTGGACAGATACATGAAGTTTAGATGAGATACTCATATACTTACTAAAATTAATATAATTATTGTTATTGTTCTGTTCACGTTTTCTCTTTTACTCTGCTTATTTCACTCTATGTCTCTTTCTTCTTCTGCCTCCCTTTCTTACTTTTATTTCTTCCTCATCTGTGCTGACTTTCACATCCTGGTCTCTTTGTTTAGTATTTTGTCTTGTGATTTATCTCCTGGCTTTTGTGTAACTCTTTGGACTTCTGCTCCTTTATCGACTTTAAATCAGCCAGTACGAGCTCACTGTTAGTTCATTCTGTTGTCTCAGGTCTACAGAGATGGATCCTGACTCCTGCTTCATTAAGACAGCGCAGGGTCGACATCTTCAGCGTCTCATTCATCCAAACTTTGTTTGTTGTTCTAACAATTTATTCTGTCTCCAGGTAAAAACACCTGTTAGTCACCTGCCTGAAGCTCCGCCTACAGTGAAAGTCATCTCTGTTTGAAATAGTTATTAGTTATTTGTATTGTTGTTTGAAATAATTGAACATTCATAATTTGTTATGTGCCTTAAACTCTCCATTTAATCACACCTTTAATCACCTGGAATGTTTGAGTGGATGTTTCAGTGTCCACAGGTGTGGAAATATCTGAAGAATTCAAATCAAGCACCAAAAGACTGCCTGATACGGATCAGGACAAGAGGAGAGGAAACATAAATATAATAAGAAAGCAGTAAGAATAAGAATTTATAAAAGGAAAATCAGAGATCAAAGGAACAAAATTTGTGAGTCAATAAAAAAAGGGATTCTTTGTTTCGTTTTGTTTTTGCAAAATTCAAGGATTACAACCAGAAAAAGAGGATGATGGAAGAAAAAGAAGTGGAAGCATAACAGCAACAAGTGGAGCAGAGAAGGGAGGAAGAGAAGAGAAGAGCTGAGAACAGAGAGAGGAAAAGAATAATTTAAAACCCAGAAATTGTCAGAAAAAAAAGAAGCGCAAGTAAACAGAAATATGACAAACAAAATAGGAAGTGTCAAAAAAAGAACGAAGAATAAAATCAGCTGTGGAGAGAAGAGGAAGAGGACGACAAAGGAGAGGCGAGGACAGAGGAAGGGATGAGAGCAAAAGTAAGAAGCAAGAAGGAAAGAAAACAATGTGAAAAAGAAAAGAGTGAAATGAGAAACCAAAGAGGAAGAGTGGTGAAAGAAAAGAAGAGACAATGGAGGTGAGAGGAAATGGAAATAAAGGAAACACTCGACACGTGGAGAGAAAAGGAGTGAAAAAGAAACGAGGAGAGATTGAAGAGGAGGTCTTGAATTAACCAACAGCTTCTCTGTCATCAGCTGCTGATTTTGGAGAATAACTCTCCTGCAGTCACCACACACACACACACGCGCACACACGCACACACACACACACAGCCAGGGAGATGGCATTCTGGGTAATTAACACCATCATGTCCAAAAGCAGCAGAAAAAGGAAAAAAAAAAGATGAAAATCTGCATGAAGAGATTTTTTCTGCCTGACTGGAACTCTGCTCACAACAACTGCAGTGTGTGTGTGTGTGTGTGTGTGTGTGTGTGTGTGTGTGTGTGTGTGTGTGTGTGTGTGTGTGTGTGTCTCACATCGAGCACTCACATATGAATACATGAACTCCTTCTGCCTTTACTTCATCAGTTTGTGCCTGTGAACACTTCAGGGATAAAAAAACCCTCCTTGGTTATGTTTCATCACACGCTACTTTATTAAGCTTCGTCAGTAACACTAAAAGCCCGAATAGTTTTTATTGTTAGGTGTGGATCATACAAACTACTCAGTTGTGTTTAATAAAACTGCTCAGACTTCAGCATTAAGAACTACTCTCAGAAAAAGATCACTGTTGGGGTTTGTTTGTTTTTTGGTTTTTTTTGATGAAACCTCTGTTCTCTTGGTTGCCGTGGCAACATGTCACCTCTGGAGACTCAACAACATACATGCTGCAGACACAAAACATGCTTTTTGAAAAATTCCTTTTACATTTTGCTGATTGGAGGAAGTAGAACGGGACAGTTGGTGTGAGCAGACTCACCATTTCTACTTTTTGCTGCAGACGGGGCTCAATTCAATTCTGTAGCTTTCGATATTTATATTTCTGCCATTGCAGAATATTTTACACTTGTGTCTGTGTTTGCATGACTTCTGCTGTTTACTCCAAACTGCTGTAAAGCTCAGTGTTTAGATTCAGGGTAACACTGTGACAGGCAGAATTCTCCAGAAAATAAATGAGAGTTAATATTATGGCCTCTGAAGTGATACAAACATGACTCTGTGTGTGTGCATGTGTGTGTGCACAGAGTAGCTCATGCCAGAAGAAATGACCCTGACACAGAAAAGGGGGGATAAACAAAAGCCTGGCAACTAAGTCGGCCTGGCAGCCCAGCATGCCGCAGCTGTTTGTTTGTTCATCCTGAGATACTGAAGAGGTAGAGGTGTGTGTGTGTGTGTGTGTGTGTGTGTGTGTGTGTGTGTGTGTGTGTGTGTGTGTGTGCGAGAGAGAGAGAGAGTACCAAGCATAATAACCTCAAATCTGGCACCTGAACCAATCTGGCAACCCCACACTACCTTTCTGTTTTTGGCCTTCAGTGACAGGGATGCCCCTTTTTTTCTTCACTCTTCACGTTTGTTAGCACGTGGCTAAAAACAGCCTCTAGCTTCAGTTAGGAAGAACTAAAGTTAGCCAACTATGCAAGGTGCACGCACACCAGAAGGCAGCAGGTACATACTAGAGACAAGGAGAGGCAATTATCGCCTCTGGAGACTAAAACGTGAAAACCTGAGAACCAGAGAAGAGTTGTGTGGAAACACTCTGTAGTCTTGTGAAGGAGACTGTGACCTTGCTGCTCCCACTAATTTAAAAAAGAAATTAAAGCTTTGAAGCATTTAGTTTGTTGGAATCTAGGTTTTGTAGCTCTGCAGGAGGAAGTGATGGAATTGTCTGTCCTTCCCCAACAGCGTCACCTTTCAGGTGAGGTTACACTGTGACATCACAGCCACACCCGATTCGGGCCCCGAGCCGGGACGCCCGGCGGCGGAAAGCTGATATTTATGGTGAACCCCGCAGGCTCCGGTGAGCGGTGCTTACACAAAGTGACACACATTCACACATTCATTATTCATCCGCTCACTCTCTTATTCACCCACTCGCTTTTCCCCTTCAGTCAGTTCTCAGCTTTTGTCCTTCAACGTTCGCTTGAAGAACATTTTGCTGCATCACAAACTTTGTCTTCCTGTGATGTCCGTAAGTAGTGAAAAAAATAAAGTATAAATGTTCTGCACAGTGCAGGAAAGGAAAGGAAAGGAAAGGAAAGGAAAGGAAAGGAAAGGAAAGAGGGGGTCATGTTGTTGGTTTTAGGACAGATTTGCATTTCTGGTAAACCGTCTCATATCATTCGTTCACTCTGACAGCGCCTGAATACCTGATATAAAAAAAAATTCCTTGAACAACATTTGGTTCCCATAAATCCTTCCAAACATCCTTTTAGGAGAGCCACCTCCTCCCGTAGTTTGTAAGATTTTCATCCAAACTGAGGCAGTCATTTTGTTTACAACACTCCACACGCTGTCCTCGACACACGCCGACACAAAGCCACTGGCAGTTATTTACTCTGAAGCACATTTTTCTCCTCAGTTTTTAATTTCTCCTCACTTCAAAGAGATGCTGCTCAGTCTCTGCATCACCTGGAGTCTTTCTGACATCGTTCACATACAACTCTGAGGAGGTTTCCATCTCCTTACTCCTTACAGTGGCAAAAGTACAGACATTCCTCACTTAAGTAGTGAAATACTCTAGTAAAAGTTACAGTATTGATTATTTATTCAAGTAAAAGTGAAAAGTAGAGGCTCTGAAAGGTACTCAAAGTATCTCTTTAGAGGACATTTCTACCAGCTAAGCTAACTGAACCTCATATCATCTTGATACCATAATAAAATAATATTAATACAGGGGAATACATCTTTATTTCAACCTATATTCTAACGAGGTTTCTCAGTTTGAACATCTGTTATTGAGAACACAAGCAGAGAAGAACAAAGGGGCGAGTTTGCCTCAACACATAATGAGAAACATTAGAGAACCATAAGATCGCTGCAGTGTGGAGAAAAGAATCACATGAATAAGTCAAATAGTTTCCACTGTGAGCTCCAGTAGATCATCTGTGATCAGCTGACCTTTGTGCTTCAGTCAAGTGAATTCAGCAAGCTAATGGTAGATGAGCTCTGATAGCTTATTTCCCACCTCTCCTTTATATAAAGCCAGTAAAAAGATGGGCAACTTTATAACTTTATACGGATTTCTGTCAGCTTTGATGTAATCTAACACTGACCATGAACAGCACAGCCAACCAGCACCAGTCCACCATAGAGTTTGTCTCATTCATCATGATGGTGTTAAAAGCGCATATATTTGTGTTATGAGTGAGGAAAAATAAATACTTCCCACCTTTGCATATAGATTCAGCCGCTTTATTTTGGATGTGTATTTAAGAGTTAAAACAGATTGAAGCGAGTTAAATGTAGGGCCCTAACATCATGTCTGATCACACTATAAACTCTGCTGGTTTCCAGTATTTGTTAACAAGACATTTCACTGTTACCGACACTCATCAATTACAACTCTACCAAGAAAGGGTCACAAACCAGTACCCGACCAAACCAGTTAAACAATCAGTTACAGATTCTATGAGTTCAAATGATTTTAAACATTCAGCCATCACACTGAAGCAAAAGTTTTAATCCAAAGGTAACAAAGCTAACAACATGCAGTCGGGTCCCAACTTCAACCACATCAGTCATCAGTGTATCAGTTCCCTTGTCCTAGTGATCCCAGAATCCATGTTGTCCAGTGCAATGTGCACCTGGTTTGGTCTCCCGAGGCAAACTGGCTCTGGGTAAGATAAAACCAGGTGTTAGCCCAGTTAGCCACATGGACCAGTCCTCACGCTGACCCACCAACCACAGGAGGGCCTTGAGTTCACCTCACCTCAGCTCGCATCGTGTTGCTGTGCGTTTCCTCCTCACTCAGGTCATCCTCTGTCCTGTTTTGTATCTGTCTGGTTTGTCGCTTTATCAGTGCTGCTTTCCTGACATTACTGTGCGGGGCTATTTTGGAGGTTTATTAAGCTGTGTTTTCATTTTTCATTTGTCACAGCCTGCCTCTGTTTTTGGCTGTACTTTACAAACATTGCTTCTGCTTGTAGAACTGTTTGTGTCGATCTAAACTGTGCTTCTGCTCATAGTGTGGAAAGAGACGCTGTTTGTGTTCTACCAGCCTTCATTTATGAGTTATTCATCTGAGAAGTTTGAATATGTGAATAACTTTTCAGCTAAGTAGCAGGTGCACTGCGCGCTTCGGGGAGAAAGCCTGGTCCGTTGTGCTGGTTCACTGCATGTGCACTTGTGTGCACAAATTAAAGAGCAACTTCGCCCCCAGCTCCGAGCCCGACTCCACCCACTGCATAATTTTGAGAATGCAAAAAAGTCTGCACAAGCCCGCAAGAGGGGTGCACATAGAGGCTGGGTGGTGTTCTGTGTTCTGCTACAGGATTTCCTTTCCTTGGAGCGGACTATAATGTGATGGAGGATCTTGGTAGTCAGTGCTGGTTATGCCCAAAGCCAACTCCAACTGTGCAAACCAGCATGTAGCTGTTAAGGAAGGGAATGCAGTATGGTGGGGTTTGTACAGGGTTAGAAAATATCATGTAATGTGGCCATATAGACTGTATAAATGATGGGCGTGGCTTTGAATCTGAAAAGTGAAGCCAACCAGAAGTGCCTTAAACCTGCGTTTGTTTTATTGTCCAGCAGAGGGCAACTCGTATGCTTGCAAAATAACTTCCTGTTAATAGATCATAGAAACTGGACGGTGGCTCATCACTCTGTGGCCTCAAAACTTCCCTGATGAGTTCATGTGCCTGCTCGCAAATTTCAGGTCATACTAAATAAAACATTAATTTCATTTTATATATTATCATCATTCTAAACGTCAGCAAGCAGGATGATCATCTCTGGCTAGGAGAAACAGCTGACTCCACTTTATAGCTGACTTTAAGTTTGGGATGATTTCAAAGTTAAGAGTTTACAGCTTAAAATGCACAAATAATGGAAAGTAAATATTTTCCCCTCTGTGACAGGTAACGAGATCCAAAGTGCACCAACAAGCAAACCAAAGCACAAACATGGAAGTGTTTTTAAAATCAAACTAAACAAGCTTCTAATCTCATGTGTTTGTGTGTGTCCTCTCCCTTAAACTCATATCGAGGTAATCTCCCAGAGTGGCCGGCTTTAAGCCTCGTCATCGCTCAGCCTCACACACACACACACACACACACACACACACACACACCTTCCTTCATTAGGCATCAATATTCAGGTTCATTTTAATTTAGCACCAAAGGAGGTCAGACGAGCGAGCTCATCACCCTGTTATAGCTTCGTCATGCGTGCTAACACACACACACACACACTCAAGCAGACACCAGTCTTTCTGCTCTACTTCTGCAGAAGACAGAGGAGGAGGCTGTGAATCGACTGCAGCTGTCACAGAGTGACTGACAGAGAGAGAGACCTCCAACTTGTTGTTCGCACGCTTGTCCTAATATCGTATCGGGTGGATAAGCAAGAAGTCCTGATGCTCCTGCTAAGATTTACTGCACAGTGTGATGCATGTAATGCTCCGACAGGCCACACTGTCTGCAGTGAAAAAAAAATTGCTTTGACTAAACTACAAATCTGTGATCTTACCTTAACTGTCAGAGAAACCCAAACGAGTGTGCAGCAGAATAACAAAAAAATATTATTTAAAATCCTGTTTGTTATTTAAAATCATGCAGTTTAAACTGATTAAAAGTTCATTAAAATCCTGATGAGTCATTCCGTATAAAATCAGTCAAATCTGAATGAAGTTTCCACCTGACCTGCTAGAATCACTGTGTCGCAGCTTTTTATAATAACTTTAATATATTTAATGAATCTGTGCAAACTGTGAACTTTATAATCTGAATATTTTCTTAGGTGCAGGCCATTGAAATGCATAGTGAAGTAAAAATTTGCCACTATTTTCAGGGAAATTTACAGAAATGAAAACACTTTTAATCTCCATAAAAAGTTACAACCAAGTCGTTAAATTGGTGCTTTTGCTATGAAAGCTGTGATAGATCGCATGACACTGACACTGGAAACTGGTCACAGAAAAAAAAAAACCCAAAACAGATTTGGGGTTTAGGAGTGGGAGCAGTTGTAATGCTGCTTTTAGAGGAGCTAAAACATATTTTGCTACACTGAAAATTTCAGGAGGATATCACGTGTATTTATGATGTTATGAGTACTCAAACTTGATGGAAATTACAATATAAAAGCACCAAATTCTGACCTCTTTGTACTTCGATGGCCTGCAACTCTGAAAATGTTCATAGTATGACTTTGGTACAGCTTTGCTTGTGTTTTTTTAGATATACAAAACAAAAAGCCATCAGCTGCCGGGGTCAGGTGGGCTCCTGCTGCACCTTTAAGACAGCTTTCTTGTGATTGGCTGACCCGCACAAACAGGAGGTTTAAACAGCAGGTGGGTGGGACTGTGCTCATATAGAGATCCCCTATAATTTATATCACATACAGATGCAAAACAGAGTGCTAAGTTCACCCCGTTACAATAACTGTACAAGGAGTGATTTGTTTTTATAGCTCACCTGTTGAAACAGGTGTGGCTCTGACAGTGACCAATAATACGTCCATCTTTTAAATACAGGAACTCATCAGCAGCAGAGATCAGCCTTTAACAATGAGAGCTGAATGCAGCATGTGAGCTGTCCCCTTCATCTCTCCATAATGTCCGCCTGACTTTCCTTAAACTGGCAGCAGCCTAAATTATACCTGGACTGGACCACACGGACGCCTCATATCAAAACTATTCCTCGAATGTTCAGGAGCTCCGCAGAAACGTGACCAAAGAGACAACAAGAGCAGAAACGCACAAGTCTTCACAAACGCTACATCCTGGATAAGTGGGCAGCGTGCGTTTCATGTGGGAGCACCTCCGTGGCGTGACGCCGATCAGCTTAATAGACTTTCTATTGATTCTGGCCATCTCGTCACACACATACGCACACACACACACACACACACACACACACGCTGCGACCCAGTTAGATTCATCCTATTTGAGTCCCTGTCCTCCCCACCTTGTCTCTTCAATTCTGTTATTCTTTCTGTGTGTGTGTGTGTGTGTGTGTGTGTGTCATGCTGTTCTCTTGTTCTTCTCCCTGTCGTCCCTTGTGGCTGATTAAATCAGTTTCTATTAGGACCACACTCTCCCTCGCCATCTCTCTCTCTCCGGTTTTGTCAACACGTCCCAGCTGCCAGTGTTTTTATTCAAATCTCTCTCTGCAAAAATTAAAACTCAGAGATGGAAACAGTTTAAACAGTCAGCATCATATTTGCTGTCGGGGGTGTGGCGGTACCAGATTACAGGTAGCAAGCACAAGTCGGCAGACTTCCGAATGACTCTGACTCACAAACACGCATTGAAGCAGGAACAAAATTGGCCGTTGCGTTACGTGAATCAGACAATAATCTTGCACGTGCACATTTCTGCACACCTAAGGAAGTCCTGAATAGCTTCAGGTATCTGGGAACATATATTGATGAGAAGATGAATTTTATGGATAATGCTGTTCATCGACATTAAAGCGATTACCAGGTTAAGAGGCTTCTGAGTGAGCCAAAACATTCTGGAAAGAGTTTGTGTCAGCTTGATTGAAAGCATCCTTACGTCTGGTGCGGTTACCTGCCTGTGGGAAAGAACAACAACCCAGACTGCAGGAAAAATCACTGGTCAACAACAAACCTCATCAGATAAGCTAATGCCCTCAGCACCACATTATAGGGTGTTTCTAGCTAGTAAAAAGGCATATGAGGGAATATGTATACTGAATAATAAGATGTTATGATGTATTCTGATAATTTTATTGAGCATTTTATTTATTTTACTTCTCTGTATTTTAATTCCGAATTGATTTGTTTGATTGTGGTAGAATAAAATAAAGTTATTCTATTCTCCAATAGTGAATGAGGTCCAGTGAGTATGAAATATTCAGCTTGGACTAGATTTAGCAAGGACCCCTAAAGTCAGAAGAAGCTTGTCATTTCAATCTGATAGTATGGCTCCATACCGAGACCTCTCACTCTCACACGTAGCCACATGTAAAGGCTAAGGTGGGGATTACACGCGATCGCAGACACAGACAGCTGCAGATACCACAGTGGAGAAGTCATTCCTGCCGTATTTCTTTGATGTTGGCTTGAAGTCCGCCTGAGAGGCCCTGTCTGAGGCAACGAGAGCAACACCAGCACCGATGACAGAAAGAGAAAGGGTGGGGGGTAGTGGTTGCAAAGCAGCTTGCAGATGAAACCGTAGGCAGCTTAAATGGCAGAACGGCATCATAAGACTGGCTGCGGGGACAGAAGTTGTGGGTTAAGCTCCACTTGTGGCCAGTTTGAGACCTTAACTGAACCAGAGAAGGCCGACGCTTCAGACACGCAGCCGGCTCTACTACTGATTTAATCAGCAGAGAAGATTACTGGAGAAGGGATTTCCTAACGATCAGCCAGCCTTTCAACATTAACATAAACATGAATGAGGGACCACACTGTGCCATTAAAACACTAGAGTGATGGGGCTTTGTGCGCCTGTCCACATATTCCATTAAAAAAACATGAATGATTTATGGTTAATGATTCCATTAATTATTAATTGTAATTTACAAACCAGCATACTTTTTAAAACATTTGAAAAGAGCTTTCTAAGTGACCCTAAACTTTAGAGAGGCGGTGTAAAAAAGGCAGATTGATCTGTGTTTAGGAGGTTTCAGAGACAGAGACCACTAAACCAAGAAAGGACCATAATAAAGCAGAGGACGCCATCCCAGACAGTGTTTTCTTTGTAGTACACACACACACACACACACACACACACTACAAGGCCACATTGTTAGTCTGTAGGAGAGCTGATGGATGATCTGTAAGACTCAGGACTGTCTAACTGACTGTTTCCTGTCTGCTCAGGCTGCTGGTGAACCAGTAAACAGATGAAGCTTCACATGAGCCTCAAGGACACTTTGTAACACACAAACACAAACACACACACAGGGTGGCCTTGCCCATCGCATGCTGGTGAACATAGCTGCCTGTCATCGATCTCTGTCTCTCACGGTGCATCATCTCTGATCATCTATGAGGAAAACACCGGCTCTAAAACGCTGCTGCTGCGCTCACGTGTGATCACACACACAGTTTTTTTAGCTCGCTGTTAATTCTCCTCTGACAGCAGATGAAAACAATAAAAGTTGGAGCAAGAAAAACAGTGTCAGGTCAAATCTTTCATCCCCAACCACAGATTCAACGTAAAATATGGATGCAGACACTGTGACAGCACACACTGGGTTGTGGTGGGCAGGTTTGAAACACTTTGTGCATTATGGTGTGCTGCATCCACAGACTGTATGGCTGAAACACAGAGACACAGGTGCCTGGAAATTACAGCTAACATCCAAACAAAATCCCACACTGGAGCTCAGACATGTTAGACAGTGTTGTTAGTACAATGAACCACACTGCAGCCGTATTACTGGTCAAATAACTGCATTGAAATCTCCAAAAGGCTCCAACAGCAAGACACAAACAGCGCTGATACCCACCCTGTCACATTAGGGGCATAATGATTAATGTTGCTTTACGAAGTTAAAGTCTAGAGACTGAACTGTATAGCCGATGAGACATGTAACACTTTAATTAATCTAATTTATGGTGATTAATCAAGACATTCACACACAGTTATGTTTATTTGAAGAATCAAGCCTGGAGTTGCAATGCCCCTGCAAACAGAAAATGCTCTTTAGTCATCCTCTGATCCAGTTTAGAGACCCAGCAGACTTATCAATAAACAGATTAATTTTGATTTACAGGCCTTGGCTTATTGCTGTGAGGATGTGAAACGTGGCCTGGCTGCACAGCTTCCTGTCTGAGACTCTGAGTTCTGCTGCTCAGGTTCAGCAGGCGTCACCTCTGCTTCCTGTCCAATCTGAGACACGTTCAGCAACCTTCAGCCGAGTGTGTGTCTGTGTGTGTGTCAGCTGGTTAGCATGTTAGCTCTCCACTGAGATCTATAAATGCTAATGTTTCTCATGCTATGAATCCTCTGCAGTGTATTCTGGTCCTGAGGGACAATTCGCCAGCTTAACCCCAGACGACCCCGGCAACAACCTCAAGATGACCCCATGACTACTCACACACACGCAAACACAGGCCAGCTGAAGGCTGTATATCACTGCCAACATACATGAACAGAACCTGAGACCTCTGAAGACACATGTCCTGCGTCCCAGTCATCTCTGTGGTTGTTGTTCCCTCCATGATTTTGTCTTCTGTGATTTTATGTTCACTTCGCATCCTGTTTCTGGGTCTTTGAATTTGCTTTTAGTGATTTCATCCCTCTTTGTGATCATTTTGTGTCACTTTGTTAACAGTTTGTTTTTCTTTCTGCATCACACGATCAATTTGCATCCATTATTGATCAGTTTTCTTGTGTTTCGAGTCACCTTGTGGTCAATTTTATTTCTGCTGTTTTAGCTTCACATTGCTTTTGTCACCGTTTTCCCTTCGACGCGTCTCATATGAACTTCAGACACACAGAGTTGCCTTTTTTCACATTTAGGAAAACACACAGCTGTTAGCTTGCAATGTTTCATTGTAATTTTTCACCTTTTGTTGATCATTTGTATTTCATTATGTTTGCTTTGTATCTTTTTAGTCAATTTATGTGATCTTGTTTCAGGTAGATTTGTATTTCTTATTTTGTTTGGATGTTTTTTTTTAGTTCTTTTTGGGTCTTTGGTTAGTTTTGCATCTGTTTTATACATTTGTATCTCTTCTTGTTTCATATCACTCAGTTTAGACCTTTTTGTAACATTACAACTTCTTTTTTGACCAAGTTGCAACAATATGAACATTTTGCACGTCTTTGTTGGCAGATGCATCTCGTAAGTGTTTTTTGTTGTTGTTCATTTGATCAACTCTCCTATAAGAGTTTAAGGAGTGTCCGGCTCCTTCTCAACAGCGTATAGAGTAACTTTAACGCTAGACCAGTACATTTCAGAGTGGGGCCTTCATCCTGGTCATGCTGTTGGAGTTTTGTTCCCTTCAGACTTTAGTCTCTCGAGCAGATGAGCCAGGACCTGTTCCCGTTGAAGACAATAACCACATGATGTTTATGGTGGTGTTTTTCTTGTTAAAGTTTGTTCTAAAATGTTTTATGTTGCAGAAAGAAGCCACATATTATCGTGTTATGTCACAGGTACACACACACACACAGACACACACTCAGAGCCGTCTCCTCGTGTTATCTCCTCCCTGCTGAACAGTCCTGACCTGCCTCACGCAGTCCGCTGTTAATTCTTTATTTTGTTGCAGTTTTGTATTTTTAATCCAACTCTCGGGCTCAACGGCAGGAAGTGATGTCATCTGCATGTCAGATATTCACAACGCAGTTTTCTCCAAGTGCACACAGAGCTGCAAACTGCAAACAACAGAGAGACTAAAGCTCATTTCTGTCAGTAACCAAGGTCAAAGGTCAGCTGTTACATCACTGCATGATGTACTGAGGCAGAGGAGGCGGGCTGCAGAAGCCATTTCCTAAACTAATTCTTTTACTTTTCATACCTGTGATCTTCTTTCCTGTGAAAAGTCAAGTGACCTTGTATAACACTTTATTTAACACAAATACTGCAAAAACTCCTTTTTTATGCAGTTCAGTGTGATTCTTTTAGCATCACTCAGCAGCCATCTTTGAAACACAGGAGTGAGCCCTATACCAACATTACAGCTTTACTAACTGCTAAACCCAACACCCACATCTCTGCTGCTGCCACTGAACAAACCTCATGCTAATCCAGGTTACTGATGCTGCAAACTAAGAGAAGTAATGAAGTACATTTACTCCCATAAACACTGTGATAACAAACCGTACGATGCATCTGAGCACTGCCAACTCTGCCATTAAACCAGCGACTTCTCATCCTAGCATATCAAATAAAGCTCTATTGTGTGACATTTCATCAGTATGCACAACTGTAATTTGATGCTGCTGCTCTAATTGGAGATTTGCAGGTGATGTAATCTGCTGGATTATTCAGCCTAGAGATAATGGCATGCTTCCTGTTTCACCTGTTTGTTTTTTTTCACTAGAAATTAATCTTTTAGGGGTCAGAAAAATATTACAGTTGGCCCTTCACAGCAGTAACACCGCATACTGATAAATTGCGAGTTGGGAGTGACAGATCCGTCTCACTAATGTCATAACCCGGCACGCAAGGGCACAGACGCGTTCAGCTAGATGTGACAATATTTAACACCACGGGAACGAGAAGGGGCTGGCAGTCAGTGGCTTTTCTCTTCTATCTGTGTGGGATGTTTATGGGCTCAAATTGTGGTCATAAATATTTTGTACTTGTAAATCAGGATTTGTATGTGTAAAAGACTTTGTGTGTGCGTAAAAAAGATTTGTGTGTGGACTTGGCCAAAAAATACGTGTGACACTCTGGACTCAAGTTTCAAGATACAAGTACGAATTTTTACCCTATTTTTCTTCCTTTCATCTGATTGGTCAATGTCATGTCAATCACACATTTAACAATCCAATCAGAGAACAGATGGGTTTGGCTGTCGGAGGGGCGCTTTTTTGAACTGCAGGTCCTTGAAGGGTAATCCAGTTTGAAACTGGAGGATCTCTATATAAATATCCGATAGCAGCTAGGTCCCCTAACTTTCAGTAGCTGTTGAAAGGATAAAGTTGTGGTATGTCAGTGATTAGAAATACCATCATTACTTTAGGATTAGTTTAACACAAAGTCAGAGCTGACCCGGGACCATTGCTTTGAGTCACAGTGCGCAGCATAAAAGTCCTTTCACATCGGACACAGGATGTGCTGCTAATGCTAACTGCTAACTAAAAGCCAAGGATCCAAAATTTGTTGCGCTGGCTGCTGAGCTCTGTGGGTTTTTGCGGCAGTCCTCTACAAGAGTTTCTGGGGTTTTTTTATCTTCAAATGTTCAATAAAAACATGTATGCTAATTCATAACGAAGAAAGCTTTGTAACTATCCCCACTAGTGAAGACTGTGTCATTTCCACAACACTGCCCCCCCCCCCCCCCACCCCCGAGGTCCATAGCGCTGTTGAAAAGGCTCTGGAGGTCCCTGTATTAAGCACGTAAACCTGTGACACAAAAATCACCGAACTCAGACCACAGACTGTTTTCCTTCGTGGTGATGAAGGAAAACGCTGGGCTGGCATGTAAAAGAGCATTTATTCCCTTCAAAGACCTGAAGCTCCATAAAGCACCCCTCCGACAGCCAAACCCATCTGTTCTCTGACTGGATTGTTAAACTTGTGATTGACATGACATTGACCAATCAGATGAAAGGAAGAAAAATTAGGGTCAAAATTCGTACTTGTAACTTGAAACTTGACTGCAGAGTTTCACACGTATGTTTTGGCTAAGTCCACACACAAATCTTTTTTACACACACACACACACACAAATTATTTTTCCACATACAAAACTGATTAACAAGTACAAAATATTTATGACCACAATTTGAGCCCATAGATGTTGGAGTATCAGTGGAGATGTAAATCATAGGAATTTCAGGCATCACAGCTTGGATATTTTATATAAGTCTTAATAAGAGCTTATGGGGGAGAACTTTTCGAATGAGCTACACCGCGTGTTCTTTTTCAAAGAGCTCTTGTCCAAAGGACACCTTGTGCCTGCTAAGAAACAGCTTTGCCAAAGTGCACCACTGAATGCTCTGATAGAGCTCTATTCTTTTCCTTGATGCATATAATTTCTCTGCTTCAGTAAAAAATGTAAAACTTTGGCACTAAGCTGGCTGCCGTCTGACCTTTAAGGTTATTAGAAGCCAACCAGACACTTTGCTGCAGCATCAGCAGCTCAAACGCAAACAAATCTAACCACAGAAGAAGAAGCAGCAGCCCGTCTTCAGCAACCTCCTGCCCTTTCCCCAGTTCCTCAGCTGATCTTTCCTATAGGATGTCTAAACATAATTGGAATTCACACCAGAGCAGACCTCCATCATAGCTGTCAGTGGGACTAAGCTACATCACCTGGAAGTCCTCTTTAGGACTCCAAAATGATGGCTGGCAGGCCGCCAACGTGGCTGCCAGGAAAGAATGGAACCCAAATGCGGCCAAAACCGGACCAGCGCTTGGCTGGCGTCCGCTGGTCGTCTCCCAGCCTGTGAGGGAGCCAGCCGAACGACCGGCCCTCCACATGGGACGCAGAGCTGAAGGAAGAGGAGCTTCAAAATGCCAAAGTGCAAATCGACAGCATTACCGGCAGCATTACCGATTCACCTGCTCCACCCGATACCTTCAAATAATATCCATCATAGCATTGTTTTTATGGCCACTCACTTTTTAACTTGACTCTTATTGTCATCAGCGGCTTTTATTGTTATTGCTCTTCTCTTCCCGTATCTCGTGTGTTATTGTGCACTGTGATGGTTATTTGAAAGAGAAAACACACATCGAGAGAAAAGGTCAAAAACTGGGGGAGACTGACGGAGACATGATTTAACTTGAGATTAGGTTTTATTGCCTGGTTTACTTTATACTTATTGGATTGACGTCCTTGTTATCATTTACTATAGATGACACTGTGCAAAGGATAAATAAACTGAAAAGTAAGAGAAGAGAGGAGGACAGAGAATAACAAGTAAAGATCATTTTTGAATAACTTCTTTACTTTGTGTGTTTATTGGTCACTAACAACAAAAGAAGAAACAGCAGCCTGTCTTTTATATTTTATATATTGGCCTTAAAGGATGCTACAAACAAATCCACTGCTGTCATCATCACTGTCATTCAGTTCTTGCCCTGAAGTGTGATCAGAAATCTGCACAGTAGAAAAAAAACCCAACATGTTATTGGTTTGTCTCACTTTTCCAGATTCAATTTTTTTTCACATGCTGCCATCAGCGGCCAGGAAAGTAAAACTTAAAAGTAGCTTAACAGTCAAAAGGATATTAATATAAAATATCTACATTGAAAAGAGAAGCAATATCCTTCCTTCATTTAAATTAGTGCCCTTTACTTAAGTTAATGTAATGTTACCAACTTATTTTGAGTTTTCTGTTTCTTGGTTTTTTTGCTTGCACACAGACAAGAATTAATCTGTAAGTTTGTTTATTTTATGTTATGTAATGGCAAACAAAGAGTCACAGCACTCACTATTTCTGAACACCTGCGTGTAAGGGTTTTGAGTCCTGCAGTCATTTATGACTCTGGGTCTGTGTTCTTTTTCAAATGTTAACAAAACCTGTATTTGTGCCTCTGTTCAGTGTATGCAGCAGTAAAATGTATAATGTAAATATTGTAAAGCTTCTGTGATTAACAGGACCGTGACTGACACCCCTGTAGTGAGTAATAGCTCCTGGTCAGTGATCATATTCAGGGTAGCTAATCAAATGTTAGTGAACTTTATGTTTCGGTCTCTGTGCCGTGCCGAGACTGTAATCATCTAATATAAAATTTCTACTCTGAACTTTAATTCTTGCTCATGTTTACATAGTTCATTGATTATAAAAATAACTATATTATATTTGTATAACGTTTCAAATTAAACAGAGCATGTTTTTATCATCTCTGATTTTGTTCCAGCACTTTATTTAAATTTTCTTATCTAGTTAATAGACTACAGGTAATCTTGAGTATTATTCCTTGTGGTATTTGAGTTCTAGTCACAATTTGGTATTTATGAAGTTTTAGACATCGGTTCTGATTTCTTTATTATACTTACGTCAGATTTCTTTGTCTTTGATTTCTGTCTTCACTACATGAAATTTCTGCTTTGGTTCATGGTTTTGCTGCCTTCACAATGTTGAGTTTGAGTCTTACTGGATTATTGAAGTTCTGGTTCCTGTCAAGTTTTCATCAAGTTGTGGATACATATTTACATCATTTACTACTCTAGTTGTAGTTTTCAATTCTTGGCCTTCACTTAGCTCCAGTTTCTATTTTGAGTTTGTAATTCCTCGTGTGTTTAGTTGTGGCTTTGTAGCGGTTTAGAGATGACAGATCTCAGGTTTGAGACCAGGAGGAGACACATATCCCTTTGGGGTTGTGTCAGAATCAGATATGTGGAGCTATCTGTGTGGAGACCCTTGGTGAGTGAGGGAGCAGCCAAAACAAAGCTACTTCATTCCCCGTGTCTTTAGTTACTGTACTGTTCTATCTGCTCTCCCCTGATTGTCTGCACCTGTGTCTCACTCACCCCTGCGGTGCCTTACCCTTTCGGCCTTCTCTGTGTATAAATAGTCCAGCCTTCTCTTTGGCCTTAAAGGCATCTGTTATACTTCCTAGTTTGTGTTGCTTTTGTTTGTTTTGCGTCTCCTCCTTGGACTTTGTTGACCTCTGAACTTATACGTATACCAAGTTTGTTCATTGTGAGTATGTAGTAATTAACGAGGAGTTACATGAACAAGCTAGTATACCTCACCTTATGCTGACTTTTGTTAAAGCCGACTCACGTGTATTAAACGTCAGTGTTTGCTACATTTAAGTATTTATTTAAATCTTACGGTGACCACGTTTTTCAGCTACTTTCGTGGAAATTTTCTTTTTTAATTTTATAATTTCAAATAACTTACTCAAATGTTCAACATGCTTTAATATTAATGACAAGGATAGTGGAGAGACTCATCAGTAGGACACATTAGGACATGGTGTAAAAATGTCAAATGTCCACACTTATTGGACAAACAATGTTGCCTGCATTATAAATTTGCTTGTCAGTCATTAATTAATTCTTTCATTTATATTTGTGCTCATTCACTCAGCTTTTCACCTCCTAAAGCAAATAATATTTGCAGTCTTTATATCCACTGCAGTGGAGTTATTTCATTACATTTTATTCTCTTATTTCATATTTGAAATGTTCTCACTCATTCATTTAAAAAAGATGAATTATTAATTCAAAGTACCGTGGAGTTTCATGTGTGGCCCTGGAGAATAATGTAGAAATAATTATTCTCTGATAAATTAATAACTTCCCTAATTTATTCTGACTGAAACTGGCAATAAGTGAAAGGGACGCGTGTGTAAATGTGCGGCCTCTTTACGGATTCACAAATCGAGGAGGAGGAGAAATGAGAGACGGAGGGAGGAAGATCATGGAGAGAAAGGAGGGAGACGGAAGTGTTTGACACGGCCGCCCCACGTCAAAATAAATCACTAGCAGCAAAGTGTTTTAAAATGTCGGCCTGCAGCTGAGAGCAGTGATTTACTGCGATGAGGTTCGTTTTTAATCATCGGTAGATCTGAGTCACATTTAATGTTTCTGCTACCGACGGACGGGCGACTGTAAACCAGGCAGAGCAACACTTAGGCCACCGAATGTTGGTACACAAGAAGACCACGTTTCCCATCAGTCCCATGGTTTCATGTCTCACCACCTTTTCAAATTACAAACAGAATAAAAAACAGATTAAGAAATATTTTTCATAGTTAATATTATTATTACCAATTTGTAAGCAGACTGTAGCTCAAACACGAGGCTTTCCACGACTTTCTTGGCTCGGCCTCTCACTTCCTGGTTCATCATCTGGATGAATTTTCCGCAAATACGAAACAATCCCACCTTAAAACTGAACAATGCAGCGTCACCTCAGAAATAAAGTCCAAATGTCAACAAATGACCAGATTCTAGCATAAATCCAAACTCTACAGATAAATGGAAACATGGCCATAAAATTACAGTCAATACTGCAGATGGAAAACAGGAAGCGGCTAAATTTGGTACATGTCATTTTTCGTTTTATGAGATTCATGTTTTTGTGCATGGTTACTAAAAA
Organism: Pelmatolapia mariae; assembly: GCF_036321145.2. NCBI lineage: Eukaryota > Metazoa > Chordata > Actinopteri > Cichliformes > Cichlidae > Pelmatolapia > Pelmatolapia mariae. The sequence goes on along the minus strand of NC_086235.1, from coordinate 3,855,124 downwards.
ACTACAGAATAAAACTAACAATATCAGCAGGGTGTCTGATTTGTGAATGGATTGTTTAGTTGTGGTCCAATCAGATCCTAAAATATCTTCTTTTTTTTGGCTAATGATAGCTAACCAAGCTAACATAGAGACATGCTGCACAGCAAAAAGCCTATGAGGTCAACATAACATAAAATTAAATAACAAAATGTAAAGTTAATGGTAAGTGCACCACAGCCTTGTTTATATCTCCATCTATTTTAACCGATGCTAACTGACAAACATGAGCTACAGGATGTCGACTGCAGTTCAGAGCAGTTTTCTGAAAGTTATGCAGAACTCCTTTAAATGTTCTCATTATTACCAAAATCAGACAGCACAGACTGAGAGTAACAATTTAGTTCAAAGAAGAGAAGATTTTTCTCTTGTATTAAAGCTAAATTCTGAATCGAGGTTTAATATTTCTGAGAAGAAAGAAGAGTACTGAGAAGGATGGGCCTCTGGTGGTTAAACGGGTGGAGGAGGAGCAGAGGAGTGCGGGTGGTGTTAACAGGAGGTCGAATGACTCCATGTGTCCCTGATAAATCACGAGACCTCAAAATGGACAAACTGCCTCCAAGGTCAGCTGACCAAACAGCCGGAGGCCGAGCTGCTGCCAATAAACCGCCGGGTTTGCGAGTGTTTAAGTCTACAATAAATCTGTTGTTTCCTGTGTCGTTTACACAGCCATGCTACCTTAAATGTCTTTACACACATATGTGACTGAAAGAAAAAATACTGTTTGAATACCACTTTTTAAACAAGTTTTATGGTTTGTAGTGTGTATACTGCACTTTATTATAAACCCACATTCCTATTTTAATTGACACTGGTCTCGATTAATGACAAGCTGGTTTCACATGTAAACAAACATGTAGATGATGGTGTCCGCACATGAGGTGGGGGGACAGTGCAAAAAGAGGTTAGAGGTTAATTTTATGGGCTGACCCGGTGACCAGTGAATAGTTAACAAGAATACCACACAGGTTACAAACCGCCCTCAGAGGTCCTTCATTTGACTCCTGGTCATCCGGACTGTCCTGTTCCCACATAAAACAGAACCATGTAGTCGTAAATGTTTATGCTCTGCATGTTTTATACAAGTCATAATTCTGATGGTTTCGTTGTGGAAGTGTCCATTAGACATAAAGGTCCCATAAGACAAATGAAACGTGGATTTTTAGTATCAGAGGCAGATCGTTCTTCTGAGAAATCTAATGACCGTAATACGACCAAAAAAATGACATTTAAAAAGCACTTTTAAATTAATTTTATTCCAGATTTTAGTTTGCAGACTCGTAATATTACTGGATCATTGCATTACTGGAGTCTTTGAACTGGCTGTGGTAAACGAGAGCTCGATTTGAAGCTGGTTGTCGGCAACTTTAAAGAAGCCAGCAATAAAAGGTGGAATTACTCATGGGAAAAAAAGTCTTGCTCCTCAAAAATATCTCCACCCCGCAACCAGGTCACACTCCAGACAACTCTAGATAGGGAGCGGTCTGTTCCCACAAATACTTAAGCTTTGCAGGGAGTGCAGGAGGCACTCTCTGAACCCCCGAGCAGCTTTTCAAAGAAACCTTTTAGAAGATCTTTTTCTGATCCTACTCAAACAGTGAGTGAAAAGAAGACTTGAACTCCAGCCTCTAGCTCAAAGGTCCTTTAAAACTGGAAACAATATGAAACATGTAATTTCAGCATTTCTTAAACTGATCATTTCAGACTGTACAAGAAAATGACCTCCAAGCCCGAGCTCGCTGCACAGCTGGTGTAAACTCATATATTGAGAACATTGTTGGAGGAGTCCATGGATGTGCCAGATGTGCCCCTGATTAACCCACCACCTGCCCCAACCTCCTCATCTCAGCACAAAGTTTTTTGTGACATCTGTTTAACATGAAAAGTAATACGAACAAAATGCAAGAAGGTTTTTGTGTTATGAATAAAGAAAAGGCTAGAAATCATGTGCACTGTTAGCTACACTTCACTGTTATCTGTAATGATTTGGGGGAGAACATAAATAAAGAGGATGTAATAATTATTGTTATTGAAAAGAATAATAATGCAAAATGAAATTGACCTTCTTTGGTTTAATTAACTTGGATGTTCTGTAATTGTGTGCAAAACTGAAAAGCAGTTATTTCACCACCTTCTCCATCTCTTGGTTTTAACCTGACAGGATTAGAGTGGGGAAAACACAGAGCGAAGGTGAAGGGAGAAAAAAGAATGAATAAAGTTACTGAAGTGACTGAACTTCATTTAAAAAGCCAGAAAACCCCAGGGTCTCCGCTGTAATCAAAACAAACACGGTCCACTTCCTCGCCGCCGCTGCTGTGCTCATCCCGAATTATTGAAAAGAGTCCCACACTGAACGTAAAGAAAGACTCTGGGGGGGTCTGCTGCTGGCACTGATTACAGGAGGCAGTTCCAGCATCTGGGTCAGAATCAGAAAAAACTTTATTGATCCCGGGAGGAACACCGATTTGCTGCTGCTGATGTTATGCTGCCTGCTGAGTGTGTGAACCAGCTGTGCAACACACTGTGTGGTATTTTGAGACGAGCATCGAGTTGCCAGCATCTCATTTGCATAAAGCTCAAGTCCAGGCTGGTTCCTGAAGTGAGCCCCCTGGTGGAAGTTGAAGTTACTGCAAGTAGACAACAAAGATCTTATAGTTTTTAGTTCAACAATGTGCACGTTGTTGAACTAAAAGCAGCTTATTTCCCACCTCGAGTGTTTTCTGAAAAATATTAAGGTGAACTTAGATCTACTAAATTAACTCAGATTTAGGTGCTAAAAATGAATCAGACAGGTTTCTGGTTAAAATGTGCTCTTTATTTTAAAAAGTAACAAGTTGGCAGTGGCAGACCTTCCATAATAAGCCCTGTCAAATGACACCTTGTGCAAAACTGAAACGCTGAAATATTTTATTTTATTTTACCCGTCAGGAATGAGAGTGACATGTAGAGATTTACCTTTTTCCTAAAATCTATTTTTTTGGTGTGTTAAAAAAAAGCAAAGTGGTTGGAATACTTTCCATGCCTCTTTTCCTTCTCTTCTCCTAAAAAAATAAATAAATCATACTTTCCAAGATTTTTCCTCTTGCTCGGTTTTCCTTTATGGCGAAAGCTCGAACGGCTCAAGCTGCAGCTATCTGGCCTCTTTGTTCCTCCGTAAGCTGCCTTATGCTGCCTTGAACAGGCACTTAAGAAAAATGTTGACTGTCAGACCTCTATTAAAGCTGACACATGCTGCTCTTTGGTATTTTACTTTATATGACTCACCGATGCAGCTGCCTTTGGAGCTGCCATTAAAGAATATCACAGACTCCTGTAAAGAACGTCTGCAGCATTTAAACAAAAGCTTTTGTACTCTCAATTCAATTGCGGCACAATAAGTAAAAGGGACTTTAAGATTTGGCTGTCAGAGTTTTTTTGTTTTCAAAAAAAATCTATAGACCACCTTTACAGGACGAGGGGGGGAAAGTGGATCTTTCAAAGCAAAAAACAGCAATTTCAATGTGTCCAAAGTGCTGTGAGAACAATGCTATTACTCCACAGGTGGCAGTACTGGCAAAGTATTTATGTTTTATTTTTAGTCACAGAATAAAAAGTGGTTTTAAGTTTTTGATAAAAGGCTGAGAAGCTTTAAAACAACAGCAGCCTGCTGTAGCTTATTAATAGACACACGCGCACACACTGATGACACATGACACCATGTATTCAGTGTATTCACTGTGTCTTCACCCAGTGACTTTCATTAGATTGTGACAGTGTGATAATACGTCTCAAGTACAGGCTGAGAACATTCTCGGAGGCTGCGTTGTTACGTAACCCGCCCCGAGAGCAATTAGACCCAAAAAATGTCAATTTTTCGAGTTTCAGCCGCGTCTCATGGTCTGCTGCAGCAGGTGGAGCTTAATGAGGAGCTCTGAAGATGCTACAGGTGCTCAGCAAGCACCAACAAGACAAAGACAACACAAACGCTGCAGTTCCTCTAGTGCCACAAAAGTGAGTCAGTCCCCATAGACTCCCATGTTCAAATGTCCAACTTTACAGCAAAAATAAACACACTTACAGCCTGATGCAAAAACTGTTTTGGCCTCTTTGGATAGTTTCACCTCACCTGTGCAACTTTACAGGGACAGGGATGTTTTTATAACACACACATTATAGAAGAGAGGAATGAACTGTTGGTATCAATACTGCTGCAAATAAGACGAGTTTCTAACCCAGGAATAATTTTTTGTATCAATTAGTATCGCATTGTTGACAACCCTACTGACAGGTTTATGCTAATACAGTCTGCTAGCTGCCTGCTAGGCCTCAGCTAACTGTCTCCAAACTGGACCTCTGGACCATTTTTGTGCTGTTGTAGCTTTTCGGAGCATTTTTAATGTAATCATCTGACCAATAATATGGCTGCTAGAGCTGCACGATTTTGCATAAATTGAGAATCACGATTTTTTTGCTTAGAATTGAGATCACGATTCTCTCACGATTTTCTTTTCCAATATAAATATTTATTGCACTTATTAACTGCACATCAACTTCGTAACAGTTGAAACTGAACATAAAAACAATAAATAAACATAAAAACAATAAATGCCTCACATTTTGTGGTTGCCGCAAAATGTTGTACTGCTTGAAATTCCTCCTCCACCGATACTGCGTGTATAGAGCAGGTAGTGCAACAATAGAAAAATAGTTGCGGGACGGCACTGTGTAGCGTTTGTCTAGGGTGTTGATCATTTTCCTAAATCCCTCGTTTTGCACAGTGTTGATATATCTTTGGTCAGGTGATAAGTAATAGCCTCCGTAATTTCTTTGTGCCTGCGGGAGTTCGACGGGTATGGGGAAGCGCTGTATAAGGTTCCCGTTATGTTTGGGTGGTTGACCGGGACGAATTTTCTCCTGTCACTTTCTCGTCATCCCTGACGTGTTCTCTGTTGTTTTTTCCCTGCCAATTTGAGCATCACACGGCACAGCTTCTGTATCACGTGGTATAAGGCTCCGCCCTTGTCATTTGTTGAGCAGGAAGAGTGAGCGCTTGTTTTCATGCAGGTTACGTCCCGGATCAAAATGCGGTACAATCGTCGTCGGCTTTTTTTTTTTTTTTTGAAATCGTTGTCATTTGGAAATGAGATCGCACATAAGTATGAATCGAGATCGCGATTTTCTAACGATTAATCGTGCAGCCCTAATGGCTGCAATGCAATTCAAGAAGTCTGTGCTCCAGCTCTTCTAAATATTTTCACTTCAGGATCCAAAAAACACCCTAAAAGTCTAACACTAAGGCTTTCAAACATCCTTCTGTTATAGATCATCTCTGGTCCTTAACACATTTTGATTAGGACACTTTAAAATTCTTTAAGCATCGTGTTATCACAGTGAATATGAGTGTTGCCATGTCACTTTGTATTTCTTTGAAAGTATCCTGCTGGGATTGAAAAGTTTTGCGGTGATTGCTTAAAGAAAAAAAATTAGCAGCACTCCAGCTGTTCTGAGATTGGTAAAAAAAAAAAAAAATTATATATATATATATATATATATATATATATTTAACAATTAACTTTAATATGGAAAAACTTGATTAGACTCAATTTATGTCCACTAATGCATCAGAGTGAGCGAAGGTGATAAAGTTGCAGTAAATCCTCCTACGTGAAGCTTATAATTCTCAGTGTTTGTTGGAACTGCTTTTATAAAGTGTTACTTTTATGGGCTGCATATGTAGTGCTGTTTCTATTATTTCAATCATCCCATTCATATTAAAGAGAGCAAACCAAATAAAAGACACGCCTCTATTTTTAATGCAGTTCAGCTGAACAGCACCACAAACCATAATGGCCCCAAAGATGAATTGAACTAAATTTTAAAAGCTCTGAAACAGATGATTTACTGCAGGACCGTTTGATTGGACTGCGCTGGTTTCAGCTAGGTGCAATAAACTGCCAAGTGAGCGTGTATTTCATTCAATATGAGCATCCATTAATCTGAAAAAAACAAGCTCTGCTGATTTGGGCAGTAAAATTGTTGAAGGACGGAGAGAAGGCGTCACTTTTAAGAGTCTTTCTCTGCAAGCTGCTTTAACAGAGAAATTACAGATAATTAAACTGTCAGCTCTGCGCTCTCTGGGAGAGAGGATCACTGAGATTAAAGCAGCAGATCTGTCCATCCTGACTCAGCCTCCTCACGGAGCTGCTGTGCCACTGAGTCACCGCCTTCGGTCTGAACCAGGAACTCAGGTGATCTGCTGGAGGAAACGCAGTGAAATCCAGGCAGCTCAACAAGTGGTGACAAACAGTTAATCACAATAAATACAATCTAGAGCACCAGCAGCTAACAGTAGCTTTAAGAACTACTCTTAAGACTCAGAAGAATTTGTGTTTTTTTTTGACAATTTTCTGCTTAAATGTATGACTAACTTCTTGATAATGAAGAAAGTTATTCAGAGAGCTCCTAACTGTTGGCAGTGGTGACAAAAAGGCTTTTAAAAGACTGTAGAGGTCCTTCAGCAGATTAGAAAATGCTGTAGAGATGCAGGAGTGCACCAGAACAACGATATGACCCTTTTATTGTTGTTGTTAACATTAAAATGCTTAATAGTGTCATGATCGTTACTTCAGTTATGTTTAGACTTTGTTTCCTTCTGGAAAGCAGATTGCACAATGTGCTGATGGAGACGAGGCAGCCAGAGACTGTGGGATAAACGTCTAGGTAACTGATTGAAGCAACTACCAACGAGAAGAGCTCATATGTGACCAGCTGATAATAAACTATAGAGCTTTATGGATGAGCTATGAACAAACTGTGTGCTGTGTATGGGTAATAATCAGTGTTTATGAGCTTCTTAGATGTTTAGATAACTGTGATGTGTTTAAATCTCTGTCTTCACTTTCTACATTTTTACATTTGAATATAAAGTTTGCAAAGCTGAAACTTTTTAAAGTGCATTTGCTACATTGAGATGGACCTGCCGTGAATACTTTTGTGTAACTCTTAAAGCTTTTATATGACCAAATGAAAAGCAAGTTCGAATGTCATTTCCTTGGAGCGCAGGTGATCGTTCTGAGTTTGGATTCTCAGAAAAGTTTGTTTCGCTGAAATCAGCCGGCAGTGCCAGGAACCACAAGTTGTGGTCAGCGTTCCAGACCATTTCATGCTTTGTTTAGAGGGTACGACATGAACATTTACGTCTTTCATGGGAGTTAATAGCCATGAAAACAAACGGCAGGAAGACAACAAAGGAAATGAATGCTAAGCAAATGCTCAGAGGTGGACTGTAAGAGGTCAGGTGGGTTTCTAAGCTTGACCATAAAAGCTATAGAGATGCTCTCGGGTTTCCCGTAGTGCCTTTTCTGCACAAAGGTTGGAGGTAATAAGCAGGAAGCTGGTTCCAACCTGAGGACTGATGTCAGAGAGCCGCAGTGCAGCTCGTCCGGCTAACAGCAGCTCATGTTGTCTCAGCTCCTGCTCAGCAAAGGTCAGGCCTGCTGCTCCAACACTGAACAAACAGCACAACGCCGTGTGGGGCTTTTCAACCGCGCGCACACAGAAACACACCGAGAGGCATCCGGACACACAAACGCACCAAATACGGGTTCAGACATGAACGGACCCACGTAGGCACAGACACACACACAAAAACACACACACACACAAAAAAAAAAACACACACACGTGATGCATGCGAGGCAGGCGGTGCAGCACTCGAACACCTGTTGTGGGACCGCAGCAGAGCGGCGGTGAGGTGTTGACACAGCAGCTACAGGCTGTTTGAGGAGGAGCTGTAACCATGACGAGGCAAACTGACCGCTGCTCTCTAAAGGTCCCCTGCACCTGTAACCGCACCTGCACACAGGCCACACCCTCACCACACCACACCTAAATATATGAATATGCAAAGACAGTGATTGTTGAAGTGGTGCTTTCATTGCAGTTTTTATGACATTACAGAGTAATATTTTGTTACAATAACAATTTTTTTTTAGGATTTTGTTTCATCACATCACATTCTGAGCTTTTTACTGAGGTATTTCTTCATTCTTTCAGTGGTTGCATTTACTGTTTATACGCTGTCATTTCCAAGCTTCTGCCATAAACAACATTCGTATCATCTTACAAATCTTTTTTTTTTATCTCAACCATCACAAACATGACTTCAGCTCCCATCATTATTGATAAATCAATGTATTTCATTGTTTCAAAATAAAATCACAATTTGTATCACAAGTTATTAAGTTTTTACAGTCAAGGTTTTTTTCATTAATAGAAGTCAATTCTAACCATAGTAATAATTTTTAACTAATAATTATTCATTATGATTTTATTCAACAATAAATGCTGAATGTTTAAATAGCAGTAAAAGCCATTTATCGGTTATTCAACATCTTTTTGTCATTCTATATTTAGTTTGTTGTTTTAAAAGATAACTTTGTGAATTTTGGGGCTTCTGTCTACAAAGTAGATCTAAAGTCCTGTGAAAGTCTAAGAAAACTGTCGGGACTTTATCTGGAATTTAAATTTCTGTCAGCTTTACCACACTGAGAGGCTTCTACATAAGAATATCAGGGGCGCTGATTCAACAGCTGGAAACAGCTGGAGATGTGTGCCATCTGCAGGTATTACAGTGAGCATAGGCCAGTCTCACATTTCTTCATGAACTGAGCTCCTGATATTGAGTTGCTTTATCTGTTCATCAAATATAACATATTTTATACCAATAAGACCTTAAATAAGACTTTGGGTGTGTGATGGGTTACAGCGAGTGTGGAGTAGGGCTGGGCGATATGGCCTAAAATTCATATCACGATATAATTTGAAGCATGTACGATAACGATATATATCACGATATATTCTTTTCTTCTGTATAACGTATTTTCCACACTATAAGGCACACTTAAAATCCTTTAATTTTCTCAAAAATCGAGAGTGTGCCTTATGTATGAATTCTGGTTGTGCTCACTGACCTTGAACCGATTTTGGCGTGTAGAAATCTGTTAAAAAAATGTTTTAGTACAACTTTGGTAAGCCTGCTGATGGACTGCTTGATGGATTGTCAGAGCATTACGGCTGCCGTAGTGAGGAGTAATCTGGGTCCAAAACTCCGTCCCCTTCAGGTCCCAAAGTCAAACGAACACTGAGAGTTAAAAACAGTCTAAATTCTTTCATCTTTAATTAAATCATCAGCGTTGCTGCTTTATCGGGTGTAACAATTAAGTTTAACATCCATGCATCCATGAAAACAGAATTTATTAAATTTAACGGAGTTAGAAGTTAACAGGAAGTTAGCTCGCTAGTTTATACCTAAACATTTCATACCATGTTCTGACTGAGAGATTTTTGAAACTAATTCAAACGTACAGCTCTGCTACCACTTCCAACATAAGTGAAGACAGAAACACTAAACAGCAGTGGCGTTTGTAGGGTTACCGAAGTTGGACTACCTGGTATATAATGTTGTGCTACGTGATTGCTAGCGACACAGCTATGTTAGCATAACATTAGCACAGTGAAGCTGGAGGATGAACGGCAACTTTTTTTCCACTCGATAAAAGTTAACGTGAGGGATTCTGGTGGTCAGGGACAAATGCAATCGCATAGCAGGATGCTATACACGGGCCAAACTTCAGTCAGGAGAACATAATTTACTGATGATAATGCTTGTAGCCACTGTGATACTTTCTACCAAAACAGGCGCAGCTTGATGACATCATCAACATGCGATATCGCGATATAGTCAAAATCTCTATCGTTGGCCAAATCTATATCGTTTCTATCGTATATCGTTTATATCGCCCACCCCTAGTGTGGAGTTAGCCAGATGTGGCCCAGAAACCATGACATGACTGACATCTGGTCCAGGTAAGCTGGACTTATATGTCTGAAATGAGACAAACTGTCAAGTAAGACCGAATGTGGAACAAGAATCAGTAAACATTAATCTCCATCTGGGTCTATACAACTGATTCTCCACAAAGTCACAATTTCCAGACAAGAAATAATCATTTGTAGGACGTGAAACTTTCTCCTCCTCCACAGAGCCTGACTGAAACCAGCCACACAGCAAATATTTAAATGATTTAACTATTTAAACCTTAACCACAACTTAACATTTACATAAAGCAGACCTTTGTGCTGTTTTTCATTAAAATCTTCACTTGTCTGGTGAGAATCCTTAAAAATAAGTATATGAATATGTATAATATCCCTCTACATTTTAATTTTTATAAATAATCCATCATATTTTATAAAGCATGACCCTTTGTAAACTGATATTGGTTCTATAATTCATTGTTAGAAACTGTTACGTGAGTTTTTGTAAAACACTGTGATTTTATTATAAAAGTGTTATAAAAATAAAGGTTCTTATTTTCATTTAAAACTTTATCTGCTGAACGCAGGGCCTGCCCTGTATCGCTGACAGTCTGTTCTCATGTTTGCACATTACAGGTTTCAGGTTTCCTCTTCATGCTGGTCTAAACTGCCCGTTATGAGAGGCTTGCCTTTCAGATTAGTTTTAAACTCCTTTACCGGCTGCACACATCATTCTGCACACTGAAGCCCAAACAAGTGTTTCACACTCTTGGCTGTCAGGTGTTGAGATTTCTTTTTAATATTGCTGCTCTTTCCAAAAAAAAACAAAAAAATAGCTACACCGCTTTTATTTTATTTTTTATTTTTTCCTCAGCTAACGGCCGTCGTTTACAGAAATATCTTCATTAATCTTAGTGCCCAGACGTTCCTGGATCGACTTCAGAAGCCAGTTGCTTTGAGACATCCTGTTCAGTAAACAGGAACTAAAACATGATGAAGAAGCGAGTGGAGCTGAATACATCACGACCACAGACTCTCTGCAAGCACACTAACTGGTGCCGTCCTAACGCTCCAGTAAAGCGTATAATAACCCCTGATGGCCTCTTCTGTCTGTAACCGTCACTCCATCCAGAATCCAGAAGGCAACGGGATCACAGGACTGCAGATTATTTATTTATTTTCTTACATATTTTGAAGCAATCCAAGTGACACTGAAACTGCATCTTCAGTGTGACCGGAAGCTCCTCAATCTGAGGATTCTTTTCTGACCTTCCATCAGCGTTTGTTCCACCAACAAATCTTCTTCTTTGCAGCTTCTCATTTTATTTGACTTTGCTGTCTTTTTCAGCAGATTCTCGTGATCTTTAAGTCTAATGTAAATGAAAAAGGAAATGGAGTGTTTTTGACCATAAGGTCTCAGAAGCAGCAAGCCTGCAGCTTCCCCCAGGCACTGAGAGGCCCAAGCAGCTCTGCACACACGAGGACATCTACACTGAAGCTGAGAGCGAGATAAAGCTGCCGGGGGAGTTTAGTTTATGTGGTCCAAAAGCTGGTCCTGGTTCTTTGTTAACACTTCACCTCTCAGAGGTCATGACGTTTAGGCTGCAAGTCTTTCATCTGCCGTCCCGCTCAAGGACACATCGCAGAGGTGGGGGTGGAGTGGAGAGGAGACCTGATGTGAGGTTAAAATAGCACTCTGGCTAATTACCTGCCATTTTTCTTCTAATCTATTTACTCATCCAATTAAAGTATTAAAAATATTGTTATCGTTCACCACTTGAGACTTTGATGGAAAATTGTGGAGAAAGTATCTGCAGTAATACATCTCAAATATATAGTCGTGTTTCTGAACTTTGTGGCTGAAGAAAATAAAAGAAGTGAAACAACATTTCTAGCCTTTTTTATTTCTTATAAGCTAAATGGTTAATTGGTTGATTACAAATCATTTATAATGATTCTTCTAATAATTTAAACTCACTTCCTGTTAACTCGATAAAACTGTTGATTCTCATGCTTTCACGTTATAAAACTAACTTCACTTCTTTAATTTTATGAATCTGTACGTAAATCATGTGATGATAAACCCATTCATGTCTTTATCAGGTGAGTTATATGATATTTTATCACCAGGCGACAACAGTCAGACTGCACGCCGCCGACCTGTGAATTATAATCTGAGTCAGCCAGGTGGTGTTTGTGACGGAGAGGGATTCATCCAGAAGGTGGAAGGTCAAAGTTTGTGAATTGAATGAACACACTGAAGCTCTAAATGATGCTGTGTTTGTTCCTTTCAGAAAAAAAAAAAAAAAAAGACCTCGAACCTTTGAGCAAACTAAACCGTTACCGATACCTGGTGCACGTGTTCAGCAGCACTGTGAGGTGATTTCAAATCTGCTTCTAGAAGTCAGAAACATTTATTGCATCTTTAAAGGTGCATCTGTTTGTCAGCTTTACACAGCGGTTCTCACAGTGGTTCCCACGGTAACTCGAAGCAGGTGTGCCGTGAGACTGTGGATCAGTTAGTGCAACACACACACACACACACACACACACACACACCGCAGCACAAAAAAGCCATCGGTGCATTTTCATTTGCTGTATCAGTGTTTCTTAGGCACTGGTTTACCAACATTTCTCTAAAAAGCTTCTGTGAAAGCAGAACAGCTCAGTCAGGGCACAAACCATAACTGCAATTATGCTGGTCAATACCACGATCACAATTACTCAGAGACTTTGAAAACTAGAAAGAAAGAAAGAAAGAAAGCGAGCTAAAGCTGCAGGGAGTGCTGAGGAGGGAATATGGAGCGACAAGCATAGCAAAGACAAAACACAAAGCTGTGCAGTGATCATCTTGTCATAGTAATTGAAATAAAAAGTCGATTAGCTTCAGCTCTCAAAGTGAAGGAGGTTCTGAAGGTGAGTTTCCTGTTTATGTGCAGAAGAGTCCGCCGTTACAGCCAAACTGCACAAACTACCATCTTTTATTTTTCTGTTATTAGTCAAACTTCCTAAACAGCCATCGTTCGGCTCCCTTCACAGTTCATCGCTCACTGTTTTTTCCTGTGGGCCAGTTGAGGACGTTGTGTCTTATGCAGACATTTTGAAATCAATTTATAAAGCGTAATTATGCGGCCCTGCGCTTTTCTCTGCCACCCGGACCTGGAACTGAATTTGACACCGCTGTTTCCAGTTTCTGAAACTATGCATGTGTAGCATGTGGCTAAAATGCAACCTAACCCTAACCTTGCCCTCGGGGGGGTTTTATGGTGACCAGGTGGATGTCAGGAGGTTAAAAAGGTGCAAAACCAGGTCCACATTAATTTATGACGCAGTCATTTCTAGTCTGACAACTCAACACTTTTTCTCATGTCTGCACTCACTCAAAAAAATCTGTTGTTGGATGAACACAATTTAATCATGGCACCTTTTTCCACGTGATTTAACCAAGTACAATAAGCCATTTTTCACCATGTCAAACCAACACATTTGGCATTTGGTGGTTAATGTAATCAGATTACGTTGGATCAACGTAGTATACTTACATTGACTTGAAGTGATTTATTTAAGTATGTAGAGTGAAATTTGTTTTAATTCATTCTACACAAGTTAAAAACTTTAGGAAAACACAATGAAATCTTGTTGTTTGAACAACTACTTTGTTAATCAAGGCAATTACTGCTAGTCTTGCTTAATGAACCAGTATGGGGGTTGATGATTTCATAGAGACAAACAACCATTTGCACTTACATTCATAGGTAATTTAGAATCACCAATTAATCTAACTCTAATTACACACTGCAAACCAGCCAGATTGTGGATTTGAACCCAGGCCCTTCTTGCTGTGAGGCAACAGCACCAACCATCCCGCCACCAAGCTGTCAATCCACGCTTAAAACTAGGAAAGCTATGATTACAAGGCTTGATGCAGAATTTTCTGTACGTTTTTGTCCTTGACAGGTTAAACACGTGGTGTGGGTGTAGTTGTCTGCCTCTTAAAACTCCAGCGATTTTCCTGCAGTTTGACATCTAATGTGATCTTGTGAATTTCGTGAGTCCAGGCAACTAACCATTCTTAGTAGATTGTTCTTGTTGAGATGACATGATTCAAATTAAGTTGCTGAAATTCATGCAGATGCTACATGATTTAATTACGTTCACCATAGAAACATGAAATTATTTAGTTCAAATTACAAGTTTGAATCTTGTACATGTAACAACCACCCAATTTCATTTTTTGAGTGCTTAAAGCCAGTGGAGAATCAGCAGATTGTGTTTGGCTGTGTGGGGAGAATGGAGAAATCCCACCCTAAATAAACAACAAAAGCTTTTAATAAATAAGCAGTTAAAACTGAAGGATTTGTAAGAACAGAGAGTCAGAGCTGGTCTGAACCACCGACTGCTGGACAGTTTGAGTTTTTACCCTCACTGAAACCCTCCATGTCTCGTTTCTTCTGAGTGTTATTGATATGCTTGATGGAAAACAGGACTTTGCTTGTATTTCTGTCTCTACTCTAGCACGTTTGCTCTTTTTTGCTTACTTGGTAGAAATTCTTCCATTTCCTGTAATTAGTTTCTGTTGTATTTCTTGTTATAATGGGAATTCTTGCTGTAAAACAAATTTCTCATAGTGCGATGATGAAAAGAAACTTAAACCTTGTTTCTTTTCTGATATGCAAGACAGGTACAGGATGAACTTGTCAGAATACATCTAGAAGAACCAGTGCTGTTCTAAACCTCTGGAGAACACCTTTGAGTTCTCACATGGAGACACAGAGAGAACAAAACGCCCACGAAGGCTCAAACCCAGAACTTTCTCGCTGTGAGGCAACCTTACAAACCTCTGTACAGACACCGAATGAGGCATGTCAGATTATTAAAGAAAATCTCAAATAAACAAATTGAAAACTGAAGTTAATATTTGACCAGCTATTTTGAGCAAAAACGCTCTCCTGGAAATCTTGGAATAAACGGTGCAAATATGAAGCTTTTGGGAACAACTGCGCACCTTTTCAGGCCCGGAGGACTAATAATGAGCTCTGTTGGGGACATTTATGGTGACTGTACCTGTAGGGACAGAAAATGACTTACACTGTAGCCGTGTTTCTCTCTATGAGCGTGTAGCAAATCAACGGCTCCATTAAAATAAAATGAATAAACAACACTTCTGGTGCCATTTCCGTCTGTAAACTCATTACTCAGCGCCAAACACACACCTCCAGTGCCATTTAAATATTACAGCGATATAAGAAAGTCCGGTGTGAGCATCGAGGACATCAAGTACATGTACCAGACACTCAGAGTTCTAATCTGTGTCATACATGTAAGCCCTCTAACAAGTCCTCATATCTGCGGGATTCTTTTATGCGTTTCACAACACAAATCAAAAGATTCTTGGAGGAAAAAGTGGCAGAAAGGTCAGACTGACGCACTTCGCGTCTCAGTGGTGTTATTGGAATATCACAAAGACGTAAATATGACAACCAGCAGCCACCAGCACGGCCCCCAAATGAGCCTCCTCTCACATAAACAAAGCCGCTTAATTAATGGAAAGTGGTGGCACGGGTGTGCTCGGCTCGGCACGGTCGGGAAGGAGCGGGGTTGCATAGGAACAGGGGGAGCGGAGTCTCTGGAGGGCGAAAGTGGCTCAAAGCAGCGGAGCAGAAGGGGAAGTGGAGGAGGGTGAAGCGCTCTGACATCTACTGCAAACTGAGTTTTCGGGGCTGACCTTCGCGTCATAAGAAAAAACCAAATTTGCGTGGAAATGGGTGCAAATGGGAGCTTTGAGGCAGGTGGGGGAGATTCAATTACCTTTAAACTCCAGGAACGCGCGCGTGGGTCATTCTTTGCAGGGGAGTAAATAAATTAAGAGGCTGGGACGTTTTAACGAGTTGGGCCCTCTAAACGCACCCGAACACTCTCCGGTCTGATTAAAGTTGCTTCGTGTACGCGCTCACGGGGGAAATAAACGGCTGATACCAGGAGCGCGCGCGGCGTGTCGCAGGTGTTTGGAATCGCCAGGATCAGCTGGAAAGGTCAAAGTTCAATCGTTCAGGAACATTCCCGAGCTTTAAGAAGAAAAGGAGATACTCACATGTGAAACTCCTGCGTTTAAAAAACTGCTGCTTTATTTCACACCATCCCCGCCGCGCCGCTCGAACCCCATCCACACAGGAAAACTCCGCGGAGTGCGTGGAGTGAAATCTCTGAGCTCTTCTTCGCTTGTTTTGTTAATCCAGGGAAAGTGATGATGAAGATGAAGCTGAGATAAATGAGCAAGTGTCCCCTGCGCGCGCCTCCAGCAGCGCAAAGAGGAGCGGACTGTAGCGCTTCAGTCCAGCCGGGGAGGAGAAAGTGCGCACCGGGCTCCCTCACTCCGCCTGCTCCGCTTCCTCCAGCATCTCCCCAACTTCTTAATCCTCCTGGAGCGGCTTCAGCTCTTCATCTGCTCCCCTTTAATCCTGAACAGAGCCCTGGTCCGAATCACGAAAGCAGATTTTAAAAACAGAAATTTTTTTTTATCCTTTTCAGGTGTGATCATTAAAAAGCAAAGGAGCGCGTGCTTCCAATAAAGTCCCGCGTGGGCTCCAACTGCTGGTTTTACTGTTTCTCTGGGTGGATTCTGGGAAGAGGAACACAGAGAAGTTGAGCCGTCACAGCGGAGTGCTGGGCTGCGTTTAGGTGCGTCGGTAGGCTGGCAGGGCTGACCGGCCGGACTCCCATCATCCCCGCCGCTTGATTGCCCCCAAGCACTGAGAGAGAGAGGGAGCGAGTTGGGAAAGGGGAGATAGAGAGGGAGTGGATTATCGCGAGGTTACGCCCCAATTCCCGTTTGTCTCGCTCCGTGGTGACCGAGGGCAGAAACTCCACGCATGAGAGTATCGGCTACGATGTATTAATGCAGTTTATCTGCTCCGGGAGAGCAGACATACCCTCTGTACACCTGACAGTTCAACGCGGATGGTGCTGAAGTTCATGATGTGCAGCACTAGAAGTGTGCTGTGTAATTCTAACTTAAATATACTTTATGCTAAAAAATGAACTAAAAAATATTACAGACTTTTTTACATACATGTACCCCAAACACCGCACATTTTACGGAAATATACTTTATATTAATCATTCACAACATGAAGTCATGAGTTTCAAAGTTTTATTGTCTTATGCACAGTAAAAAAACCAAAAAAACCATGTTTCCTTATAAAATAGAATTCTGTCTGTGCTGCCCAAATAAAAAAGCCAAACATAGTTTCAGTCCTACACACTTTGTTTCATTTCTTGTGACCCATAGACCAGCTTTATCAACATTTATCAACAATGACTACCTTGAACATCAACACTTCCCAGGAGTCTCAGTCCTGGTGGTCTGTTAAACCTGCCAAACCTGCAAGTATGGTGTTTACATTTTGTGTTAGGAGAGAGAGAGCCTGCTTTTATGCTCCATACACCGGATCATTTACAGGAACTCTGGTTTTATCTCATTTATTTAGTAAATCCTGGCATTATGATCACAGCTTGTCAGTCACTGCAGCGTATTGACATTGATTGATCCATTCCTGCAGTTCTGGGTCACGGGGGGTCGGGCCTAGGTAGAGATGCCCAGCTCTCCTCCTCCCCTGCCATCTCCACGTTGGGAAGGTGAGGATAGGAACATAGATCGATCCATAATTCCACAGTTTCACTGTCACACAGCTCTCTCATCACCACAGCGTTACAGCGCCCTCATTATTGCCTATGTCATGCCAGTCCACCTGAAAATCTCCAGCTCGTTCCTTCACTCGCAAAACGATTTAACTCCTTCCCAACCTGGACTGGGCACTCCACTGTTTTTTGACTGAGAACTTTGGCCTCAGATTTGGAGGTGGTAGCTCTCATTAATGTTGGCTGTTCCTAACCCTTTAATGTATTTGTTGCAAAGTCATGTCTCAATCAGCAGTATCCTTCAGTCCAACTGTTATCTTCTCAATCACTCACTGTGAAGTTAAGCAAAGTTTAATTCACCGTCACTAATTCTTATTATACACATTTTCGCTACAAGTCGCTGAATTGCGTTAATAATCCACAGTGACTGGTCAGCTCATCACTGCTCGCGTATTCCTGTGTGGATACACTGTAAAGCAGCTCTCAGCCACACAAACACAAGGAAACACATCACACACCCGCAAGACTCAAACTCTAAAGACTGCATCTCTAAAACATGATCACAACACGCTAAAATCAAGGATTTAAAGTTAAACACGACCGTTTCAAACACACGTGTGACTACACTGCCCAGAATGCACGAGTTGGATTTGGATTGTAGGTTTTTACTTGTCTGCTGTGAGAGATTGAAGCGAGATCATCAAATCGTGGCTGCATGTAGTTGTTTCATTCAATGATCCAAAAAGGTTATTACAGCGAAGTAAAACTAACAACAAGAACTCAGTATTGTCCTTATAAAACTAACCTTAAGATTAAGTTTGTCAACACAACTGGCCTGAGGAGGCTGTTGTTCATAATTTTATTTTATGTACTTGTAATATCTGCTCTAAACATCCAAAAAGTTCCCAAACCACTGACATTATAAAAACTAAGGAGTAAAACTATCACTGAGGCATTTGGAAAAGTAAATTTAAACTAAATATTTTACAACAGTAACAACCAAAGAACACAACTTGATGTTGGGAATGTAATTTATAATATTTTTAAACATGTTCTGGAAGTTGATCTCTGCTAACAGTAAAATGAAGGGAAAAAAGAAAAAACAATAAAAATGTTTCATTTAAGAAAAAAGAGAAATTAATAATAATGACAAAAAATTGTAGCAACAGAATAAACATAAATAATATAAAATAACATAATGATAAATGAATAGAAACTCCAAAAAACATAAACTTTAATCAGCAAAATGAAGATGATTGAGTCACATCATCGCTTCATGATAACAGTCCAACATTTATTTATTTATTTGGGATTTTTTTTCCCCAATCCGATAACTTTGAGTCCACTTCTCAGCAGGATCCATTATTTCCCAGCATGCCGCCTGTTAGCAGCGAGCCCACAATGTGAAGCGTATCAGAGTCTCCCCCTGGTGTGTGTTATCACACATTTTATGATGTTTCACTAGAGATGAAAGTGAGCATGAAGTATTTAAAATAAGGTCGGCCTTAAACATCTGCAGCTGTGATATTAATATAACACTGTGGTGAAGGGGGCAAGAAATGAATCCAGCACCCTTTCTATATTTACACCATAACTATAGAAGTCACATTTTTGCAGTTCTTCAGACAGGAATATGAAAAATGAAACGTCATGTCTGCTTAACTCTCTGTAAAAGTCCTCGAGCGTCACTGATCAGTCCTCACTGCGAACAACTTTTCACTTCTTTTAAAGATCCTCTTTAACTGGTTTAAGAAACACAGAAAAAGCTCTGAGCAGAGGACCAATAACAGGAGTCCTCCAAGGCTGCAGGTCACAGGTTTGACTCCCACAGCTCCAGACGCCTGACCTGCTGCTGTTTCTTTCACTTTTAGGCTTCAGTTTCTGTTTGATTGGAACCAGGAACCTGGGTTCTTGTTGTTTTTTTACTGCAGTGAGGTGAATACAGGTGAGGAGATGTCTCCTGTTTGGCTAAATATTAAACTACAGCGCCCTCTTTGGGTGAAAGGATAGAGATGCATATTGAGAGGTCTTCCATCAGAATTAGCTTCATTAAACAAGTATGTGTCAGCATGCAGGGAATATGGCTCCGGCTATTTCTTGGCCCTCAGTCTACAAAACAGAAAAATACTAACAACATGACATCAGCATAATAACAAGACACACAGCATGTTTATGGTGCAGAGTGCAAAGATGCTGGATTAAATAAAGGATGCACAAGTAGTTACTAAATATGCAGTGTATGTATATATATATATATATATATATATATATATATATATATATATATATATATATATATATATATATATGTGTGTGTGTGTGTGTGTGTGTGTGTGCATATAGATAGATAGATAGATATCATATCATACTTTTAATCAGGTTTAAGAGGTTTAAGTGTCTGTAAGAATCTTGAAATTGATTTATTTTAAATTCAATAAGGTGAAGCACAAAAAGGATGAAAGCTTTCTGCAGCAACAGGACATCTTCTCAGAGAGAAAACAAGAGCCTTCATGCTGCTCACACAGACATGCAGATAGTTTGTTTAATTTAAAAAAGTCCAGCCCTGTTATAATACAGATGTTTCTGTGCACATGCAACATCTAGGCTTGCTTCTCTGCAAACACCGTCCTCCTCAGGGGTTCTAACCAGCTCCTGATGGGTGTATCGATGTAATCCCCGGGATGAAGTGGAGCCTGTTTAGATGCACAGGACAGATCTCCAGTCTCGTAAATGTGGATTCGTTCCAACCAGAGCATCAGTCAGACTGAAACAATCACGTCAAAGATCTGAAAACCAGAGATAATACAAAACTATTTCCCTGTCGTATAAATGGCCACATTTCATGTCTGTGTGAACCAAAAACTACATGAAACTTCATGATTTCTTCATGTTTTCCTGTGAGACGGGTCTGCACTGTGCACCTGCACCTGTCTAGTGCAGAAAAATTTGGTTTCATCTTTAAAAGAACTGAACTTGAAACCAGTTTTTCCAGATTATATTGACTCATCTGTTTACTTTATACATCATCATCATGTCTGAGTCCAAACTCTATCATCTGGCATGATTTTCCTTTATGTTAAAATATATCCCATATGTAATATTACATTTAACCTACACTCACTAAACCAGTGTCCGCATTCATCTATGTTTATTTGTCTCCATCTAGTGGACGACTGGATTTAATATAAACAGTTCACCCCTTTACCTTCAAATACAGGCTAGTACACTGAGGTGAAATGAGATGAAACACAAACTTTGTATTAAAATATTCACGGAAGAAGGAAAACCAACTTACAATTAACAACAAATAAATAAATCTCTGTGTCCAGTTACCATTCGTTCAGTTTTCAGAGTTAAGGTGGGAATATATTCACACAGACTGAAGTCAATAAGAGATCTCAAATCATTCTGTTATCATCTTCTATGCCATGGAGGTCGCTGCGTGCTGGCGACACTGCATGAGAGCACAGTTATAACTGCATGTATGTTATTACATGCGTGGGATCGATTTCATTCTAACGTAACATAAAGTGAAGTAGTGTCACTTTTCACTTTATGGAAAATTTCGAGGTTTTCTTCGGAATTTTACCTCCACCTCCTCCCCCAGCCCCTTATTGATTGATTGATTGATTTATTGATTCATTCGTTCATTCGCTGGCCATAAACCCACTGTACAATTATGAAAATGTAAGACGAGCCGAAGCTTTGTCTTTATCCTTCCAAATTTAATCTCGAAAACTTTGACAGTTTTTTTTTCTTGTTTTTAAAATATATATTTTTAACTTTCAGTAGTCATAACCCGCCATCACACTCCTGCGACAATAAATAAATAAAGTTATTAGATTTTACCCCGTCAGCTCGTTTGATTTATGTCTTGAACCTTCGGACATGTAGAGGCTGCCTGCTGTACTGACTGAATTGTGCGCAGTACTGATCAGCTGTAACCGGATGTGAGTGTTTCTGTGACTTCCTGTTAGGATGAAGGATGCTGGAAAGTGTCCGAGTTTCCTGCAGCTGTGTGTCCGCCATAGACTGCAGGCCCTTCAGACACACACACGCAGTCTGCCCGCTCGTCTCCGCCGCTTTGAGACGCACTTCATCCCGGAGGGTCTGATCTGAACACCGGGGAAATTGCTGGAGCTTCATCGTGGAGCTGGTCTCGGTTTATGGCCTGGGGTCTTCTAAAGGTAACCGAGCTGACGTTAGTCTGGATCCGGTGTGGCTTCGGATCGGCTCCTTATCTCTTTCGCGGTGCTTCTTTCCTCGGTGTCTCCTGACAGTTTGACCCGAGTAAGAGGAAACGAGCAGCCGAAGCACAGCAGCTGTTTTGTGGCTGGACTTAGCTTAGCCTGTTAGCAGAGGCTGAAGGTCAGCGCTGACCTCTGGACTGAGTTACTGTGATAACCTGTTTCCAGCAGCCGTGCAACTCACACACTGATTACCTCTGAGAGGCATCAGAGCTGCTGCTCACATCCCCACCACATCACTAACATCCCCAGCTCACAGGTGCAGGACAAAGGTGTGTGTGTGTGTGTGTGTGATTCATTGTTTACAAGGTTTAGTTTGTAATTGTAACAATCGGATTATGTAAGATGTATCAATCTGTTCAGCAATATTTTCCCTTTGATGAACTCACACATTCAGAAACTGATCATTTAGTCACAAACATATACACCTCACACCTGGCAATAAGGTAAATTACACACAGTTAACAGCTTATTAACACATAAGACCACTTTGGGCTAAAAAATGAACCTGGTATGTCTCCATAGCTTTCGAAATTCCTCCATAATCCCAATCGGCACGTTTTTCACTCAGGATATCACAATCATGACCACCTGAGTGAATTTCAGCCGATGAAGAATACAGACATTAAATTCTTCTCCAGTGTTTCAGTGAAATGCAAACCAAGGCACACTGGATTTAAGGCCACCAGTTTCCCTAATCTTCATAAAGACTCAGGCTTCTCATAGTTTTTATAGTCGGGGTCACTGAGTGTCTCAAGTTCATCTAGAGTTGTTGTCTTTCATCAGTGACGGTGCTTTTTGAAAGTACTGTGGCGTCAGTGTATGTGTCCTGTTTTAATGTGTGAGTTCTTACAGATCTGCACTGTTATGGTTAGAAATATGATTTATCAGCCTATTGGAGAGCTGTGTGTGTCTGGGGTCACGCCCTCACCATTTCCTGCACAGACTGAAGAAAATGCCCATCCTTAGTGTTGCACACCTGTCGTGGTGAAGCCATAATGGCTCTGTTGGCATCTTTGTATCACTGAAGATGATGTTGGTATCTGTTTAATGTCATTAGCCCAGGGAAATCAAGGCCTTGCTTTACTCTTCCAAACTTCGCCTTAGTGCCTGGACATGTTGTGTTATGCCTTTTTTTTGTGATAATATTTCCATTTATTTACCCCTAAAACAGCCTCTACTGATTCACACCGTCTTTGGGTAACATTTATGGATTTTCGGAGGTTTTTCATATTTCATCAGGACAGGGCTGGTCTAGTCCCTGGAGGCCCACCGTGATCACTAATATGTATTACACATATATGTTTAATTTTATTTGATTATTGATATAGACTTATAGTTTTAATCAGGTTGGTAAATTGTTCATGGCTAATGCTTGCTACAACAGTGTCTTGTGAATGTGAGGGCTTTGTGTCAGTTGTTGTTGGTACTGCTGTTGACGGTGCAGCTGCAAACATGTCGGTTAATTTGATGCTTTTACTTCTAGTTTCATTTTCTCTCTTAGCTTTTCAACTCCATCTTTTTTTCTTTGTCCATCTGTATCAACCACTTCTTCAACACTAGTCTCTGTTCTACAAGGTGCACCACTCAGGGAAGGTAGGGTGACTGGTCATGTTCAGAAATTTGATTGGGCAATCCAGTGTCAGTAATCAAAAAGGAACCAATAGGCTACTGTCGGTGCTTGTCGGGCCGATGCGCAGCAGGCTTTCAGCCCAGACTGTAGTGTGTATGATTATGACAAAGAAAAAAGAATTACATCGACCAATCGGCCCACGAGTGTGTCAGCCCACTGGTCAAATGCTGGTGTGCTACGTTACCAGTCCAGCCCTGCTTCAGGATGTAAGGAAATGCATGTTGGATGCTAACTGGTGACTCAGAGGTCTCCCAGTGTTTCAGACCTAAATCAAGTAAAACTAAAAGCAGAATTTCTTTTTCATTCAGAAATAAAATGGACTTTTTCCTTTAGTTCTTAAAGTTTTTAGTTACTATAACTTAGGACTGGTTCTTAAATAGAGCAGAAATCTGTTATCTGAGTATTCAAAGCACTTTCAACAACATGTCTCACACGTTAATACAAACACTGGAAGCATCAGGAGCAACTTGGGATTCAGTATTTTGCCAAAGGTTGTTGGTTCGACAAAGCCAGGGATCAAACCAACAACCTTCCAATTAGCAGATAAGCTGATCTACGTCATGCTGATAAAGTGAAATAACATTAATCGAGCTGAGAGCATGTCCCTTCTAACTTCTACTTTATATTTAACCTATCTCGTTCAGTGCCTGCCATTAGTTCAGATTTTATTTTTCGATGTCAGCGGTCTGCACTCACTCTTGTCCTGACTTTTAACTTCATGATCAAACCTGTTTGGGTTCATTTGAATGAGTCGTAACTGAATTAGACTGAGTTCAAACTGATTGTTGGCTTCAAATCTGGTTTCAGTCTCTATTTTGGTTGGCCAGTGAAAATCGAGGGTAGCCTAATAAAGATCTGTTTGATCTCAGGAAAAGACGAGTCTGACAGAGGAGAAGAAGAAGAAGAGGAATCCGATAGAGAAGAAGAAGAAGAGTCTTACACAGGAGGAATGGAAGAAGAGGAGGACTGTGAGCCACTGTGTGTGGATCCATCTGAGCAGGTAAGAAAAGTTTCACAGTAACATTTTATTGTTTTAACTGTCTGCTGCTGCCCTTTAAAACATATCCTCAAATCAAAATTCAATAAAGCAAAACAAATCTGAATAAAAATGGTTTAATACCTGCAGTAAAAACAGCACAGCAAATATATTAAAGGTCTCAGTGTAACTTTTGGTTTTTAGGACAAACGGTTCACCTTGGACAGGTCGCCAGTCTGTGGCAGGGTTTCTAACACTGGGTCCTGGGTTCCTCCTGGTGAACGTCAGTGCCCGGCCTTAGGTAGTGAGAGCATGCAGGCATTTCCTGGAGGATGAAGGAATTGATACGACTGACTGGCTCCAACGCTCACCTGACAGAATCCAACAGAGCACATCTGGGACGTTATGTTTTGTTTATGTTTATGTTGCACCTCAGACTGTGCAGGTGCTGATGCCATGGGCTAGATCTTGCAGGAGTTCCCCCAGGACACCGTCCATTATCTCATTAGGAGCCTGCCCCGACACTGTCAACCATGCATACAAGCACGTGTGGGCTGTACCAACTGCTGAGTACCATTCTGCATTGTCAGCAAAATGGACCAGCCTTCCACATCATTGTTTCACTTTGATTTTCAGGGTGTCTTTGAATTTAGTCCTTTGTAGGTTGATCATTTTTATTTCTATCAAATAATGTGGCATCCTTTCATTCTTAGCACATTACCCAGTCCCTGTCAGTGTCGATATTTCCCTTCGATATCTGATCTGTTTATTTATCTGAGAACTCCTAACACAACAGCAGATTCTTGAATTTATTTAAACTTCAATTTTTAAAACTTAAAGACTTTGTAGTGTAAGTTTACTCCATCTCTGCATTTCACTGACTGCCTGCTTTTTGTTTTGGGTTACTGCAGGAGGAAAAAGATGAAGATGGATCAAAACCTGACTCCTGTCAGGAAGCTGACAAGTCCTTCACAGCAACCGGAAGTGGAGATAAATCTCACAGATGTGACGTGTGTGGAAAGACTTTTGCTCGGATCGGGCATTTTAAAACACATCAGCTGATCCACACAGGAGTTAAGCAGTTCATATGTGAGCAGTGTGGAAAGTCTTTCACTCGGATGGGTCAGTTAAAAGCACATCAGGTGATCCACACTGGAATTAAACTGTTCAGCTGCGACCTGTGTGACAAGTCTTTTTATCGAATGGACAACTTAAAAGCGCACCGACTCCTCCACAGTGGGCTGAAACCATACAAGTGTGATGAGTGTGGGAAGAATTTTCCCACCACAAAACATCTCAGGACCCACAAATACATCCACACGGAAGTTAGGCCATTCAGCTGTGATCAGTGTGGAAAGGCTTTTAAATTCATGGGGGAGCTAAAAAGACACCACCTCATCCACACGGGGGTTAAAGCATTCAGCTGTGATCAGTGTGGGAAGGCCTTTACCCGGATGGGCGAGTTAAAAGCTCATAAACTGATCCACACTGGAGTCAAACTCTTCAGATGTGACCTGTGTGGAAAGTCTTTTATCCGGTTGGATCACTTAAAAACTCATCAGCTGATCCACACTGGAGTTAAGCTGTTCAGCTGTGACTTGTGTGGGAAGTCTTTTACTCGAATGGACAACTTAAAGACACATCAGCTCACCCACAGCGGACTTAAACCCTACAGGTGTGATCAGTGTGGGAAGGATTTCACTTGTAAGGGGAACCTGGTTACCCATCAGCGCACCCACTCTGGAAGTAAACCATATAACTGTGACTTCTGTGGAAAAGCTTTCAGCCTGCAAAAGACTCTAAGAACACACCAACGCATGCACACCGGGGAGGACGTGTACTGCTGTGAGCAATGTGGGAAACCTTTCGTGCAGTACTCCCACTTAAAAGCCCACGAAATTACCCATACTGGAGATAGACCACACCGCTGTGATGAGTGTGGGAAAGCCTACAGACGCATTAGTGATCTGAGAGTCCACCAGAGAAACCACACTGGGGAGAGACCATACAAGTGTGACCAGTGTGAAAAGACGTTTAAGTCTTCGGATGTCCTAAAACGACACCAACAGATCCACACCAGGGAGAGGCCGTTCAAGTGCAGTCAGTGTGAGGTAAGTTTAGTTAGTGTAGTTTCAATTTGGGAATGTTCAAAACAAGAAAGTCATTAGATCTGCTCTGTGAAGCTCGTCTTTTAGATTGAAACACTTGTGTCAGCTGAGAGGCAAAATTCTCAGCCTCTCAGCTGAGGTCAAATTTCACCAGTCCAACTTTGTCCACTTCTAATACAATACCAACTGATAGTTTGAGTGTTTGTATCTGGATATACAGAGTACTGTTCCAGTGCCAGCTGTCTCTTCATACTGAAGAAGTTTGGATGTGTAAAACAAAATGAAAAATGTCTTAAACTTTGTAAAAGTTATCTGGAATTTAGTACCTAACTAATCAATGACATAAAGTCAATGACACTATAGAGTATCACACAAAAGTGAGTACACCTCTCACATTTTTGTAAATATTTTGATATATCTTTTCATATGACACTTTGATACAACATAAAGTAGTCCGTGTGCAGCTTGTATAACAGTGTAAATTTGCAGTTCTCTTTAAATAACTCAGAACACAGCCATTATTGCCTAAGTAATGTGAGTACACCCCTAAGTGAAAATGTCAGAATTGTGCCCAATTAGCCATTTCTCTCCGTGGTGTCATGTGACACATTAGCTTTACAAGGTATCAGGTGCAAATGAAAACAGGTGTGTTGAATTTGATGTTATTGGTCTCATACTCTCTCATACTGGTCACTGAAAGTTTAACATGCCACATCATAGGAAAGTATTCTCTGAGGATATTAAAAAAAATAATTATTACTCTACATAAAGAAGGCCTAGGCCAGTGGTTCTAAAACTTTTCACAGTGAGTACCACCTCATAAAATATATGGCTCCTAAAGAACCACAAAGTTACATTACATTAGTATAAGCATTTACCATGAGCGCATGAGTGTTTTAGACTTTGGAACAAAGTTGATGTCAACAGTAGTACCAGCTGCCTCAAACACAGTGGTGGTGTGCACTTCAGCATCGTTATTACTGTGAACTGAAACTTACTCAGCTTTAATCTTTGAACAGATCTGGATGCTGGAGTTTTAGGTTTTTTGCTGAAATTGAAAGTTTCCTTCCTTGGGCCAAAACACACAGTAGCATAGTTTGTATATTATCTTTTCTGAATCGATCATGATCCCCTTGGATACAAACTTTCATAGTTGACTCCGACTTGAAGGAGAGTTTATGGCAGCAGCACTAGTCACCATTTTCCACATGTAGTTTTTTATGCTATTTGTAGTTTTTCCTGTGGTTGTGGACTTTGTTTTTCCTTTTTTTCTTCAACACGTAGGACAGATGAACATTTGTAGCTCTATTCTGCCCCCTTCAGTTCTGAAAGCATTCACCCCGCAGCATACAGTACATCCAGAAACAATACCATCCCATTTTCAGAATTTTGGTATCCAATGGCATCATAAGTATTGGTTCTGGTGACATGTCTAAGTACATCTATCTGTCACATAAAAAACACTCAACAAATATCAGTAGGGGTCTTTTGGCAGAAGTGATCTTTATTAATTCCCAGACTTACGCAGTCTTTGTGTCTTTATCTCACACACAGAGCGGTGACGGTGGACCCAGTGCTGAGCCCTGTCAGCACTACACCATCGTTAAACCGTACCAGTGTGACCAGTGTGGAAAACCCTTCAGCAGCCAAAGAACTCTACAAAGACACCAGCGTATGCACACTGGACACAAACTGAACTACTGCAAAGAATGTGGCAGAGGCTTTCCCACACCGAGTGCATTAAAACGCCACGAACTTCTCCACAGGACTAAAAAGCACGTCTGTGACCAGTGTGGGACGTCATTCACGTCTGCCAAAGGCCTGCGACAACATAAACTAACCCACGTTGAGGAAAGCATTCATATCCAGACGCTGGAAGAAAAGCTTCTCGTACTCACATCATCGTACACATCGTGAACACAGCTGTGCTGAAGACACCCGTGATCACAGCGTGGGAAGAGTTTCATAATCACTAATGCACTGCTTCACCGCGTGCAACAATATTCACTTCACAGGGCTCTAGACTAACTTTTTGCCATGGTTGCTCTGGTGCGCCTAACTTTTTTTCTTAGGTGCACCAGCACAAAAGTTAGGCGCACCCAAATTTTTCAACCACATTGCTTAAAACTGCAGTTTTACGTGTGCACTTTTTTGGGGGGAAAATTGCTGTCCATACAGACAATATTAATTTGTAAATGATTAACTAACAATCTTGGCAACACAAAGTTCTTTATTTGGAGCACAGTTCTACTAGAAAGATGAGTTACTGAAAAACTGCTGGTGCTTAAAGTGCTGTGGCACTCTTTGGTAATATTGTAGACAATGTTAAACTTAATCATCACAACGGCCTCCTCTGACGACCTGTTTGCTGCTGCCTGCCGCTGAAAGGCAGTGGGGAGAGGGCGACTTGGGCAGTGCATTTATCACCACATATAATGTGTTTTCTGGATACACTGTGCTTTTTCAGAAAGCCGAGAAAGAGAAAGCTGATTCTGATGCGTTTGGTCCGCGCTCTGTGTTTACATCTTTGTGTGGAATCCATTTACCTGCTCTCATTTGCTGTTTGGTGGTTGTTGAAATAGTTTTGTGAGCTTTAACCTGATATTCTGACGTTTCTGGCAAAATATATTTATATTTAAAAGTCGATTCAGGATTTAATAATTCGATATTGCTTTATTCAAGCTACTCACCTCTCTCTATCTGCCTGCACTTTCAAATGTACACACGAAGTATTACAGGAATACCTGGACCACGGCCAATCAGAGACGTCCTGCCCCTGACTATCTCTGATTGGTTTAGACCACGATAGGGGCATAATGTGTGTCGTTGAGCACATGGAGACTTTCAGAGTTGGGGAGATTTTTTTTTTTTTTTAAATTTTACTCGAAAAGTTGGTTGCACTGGTGCGAACTAGGATTTTATTTTATTTTTTTGTTGCACCATTGAAAAATTTGGTCGCATTTGCAACCAAATTTGTCGCACTCTAGAGCCCTGCTTCATTATCTTCTCTATGCAAACATCAGCATGATTGTGCAGAGCAGAAGATCATTTCCAATCATCTGTGAGAACACAGGACGACACACAGTGCAGCTGAAACAGCAGGAAGACCTTGTCTGGTTCCCCAAACAAAACAGGGATCAGGTTTCACAGAATTTGTTTCAGACAAACAAATCTGCTCCGCGATCTGATGAAGCTGCTTCTGGAGTATTTATATATATATATATATATATATATATATATATATATATATATATATATATATATATATATATATATATATATATATATATATATATATATATATATATAAAATGTTCTGCCTTATATTTTTTCTAGCCTGTGTAGGATATTTGATATTTAATCAGCTTTAATATAAATGTGGAATTATTATAATTTTTGTTTTTTGTCTTATGTATATTACAGTGACAGATGCTACATGTACACATACTCCCTGTGAGCCAAAGGCTCAGACTTTAAACACTTTAAACACACAAAAGTTGAGTCTGTTCATCTGGCCGGGCGTTTTCAGTGGGAGAAATGTTTCGTCACTCATCCAAGTGATTTCTTCAGTCTGAAAACACTAAGTCCAGATCCACAGAATCAACTTCATGGGATTTTCTTATCTGGATGATTGAGCATGCATCAGGACACATCTCAAACAGCCAATCATAAGAAAGCTGACTTAAAGGGGGAGGAGTAAAAACAGCAGAATACTACAGACGTAATATGTGTGAATAGAAATCTATGAGAGATCGTTATGATGCCAAAGAGACCCAAACAGCCAGACCAGGAAACAATCATGACATCACGCTGACACGTTTGTAGATTTAAAATCAGAAAGCAGCAATAATGATAATGATAAACAGCAATAATAAAGCTGGTGACTCATCACTTTTGTCATGTCTGAATTCAGATCAAAAATTCATTCTGTAAATGATGGCTGGAGTGTTTCTCCAGGTGAAGCTGAAAGTCCTGATCCAGCAGCTTCAGCAGATGGACTAGTTTGTTGGAGTTTATTTTTGCACAAGGATTTCACTTCAGTGAGGCTTACCTGTGCAGGGCACTCATCCAGCTGTTGAGGGTTTTTTTTTCTCCTGCTCTGCTGCGCACAGCTGGAAACACTGTGAAAGTCGACCTTGAAATGGAGCAGGCGGGAAGCGTCCTACACGCGGCTTCAGACACTTCAATAAAGCTTCACTCATCTTAATTATGAAGACACAGCTTCAGCATCTTAAGTTTAAAAAAGTCACTTTAAAGAAAAAATGTAATTGATGTCCATCTTGGACTCTTGAGGGTTCTTCCCCTGAAATGGGACACAGTTTCATTAATTTCCCTCAAATTGCATGGCTTTTAGCCTCATGTCTATCATATAAAGAACAAGATTACAGTACATGTCATTTTCCCAGAACTTGCTGGTTAACGCACCCTCAAAGTCGTGACTCAGAGGTGCTAATTCTCATCTCTGCAGGAGTCAGAGGTCATTATTTGATGAAGCCAGGAGGACCTCATCATCCACCAGAAACAAAGAACTGATCCTGAGACCACTGAAGTGTGCTGCCCCTGCACCTTTGCTCCACATTAGTGCTGTCAGTGTTAATCTCGTTAAAATGACGTTAACGCCATAACTGCATTAACGCAGCAAATCTCCGTTAACAAGCTAACCACACTAACGTGTTGACGCCGTGCAGCCCCACGCATGGGGCGATCCGCGATAACTCGTTAACGGTGATTTGCTGCGTTAATGCAGTTATGGCGTTAACGAGATTAACGCTGCTAGCACTACTCCATATACAAATTCTGTCCACGATCAGTGGACAAAGGGCTGAGCAAGCACCGACTGAAAGTGAGTCTGATTATTGGTAGCTGAAGGTTGTTAGTCACTGCTATCATTTTCATTTATTGGCCCATCACCAGTTGAAGCCTCTCAGTGTCACAGCTTTGCTGCAGCTGCTCTCTGTGCCTCTAAAACTCTTTAAACCGGTGACACAGCTGCCATCGTCTGAGTCCGGCATAAATCAGTGGAAACACCTACTAAACCACTAAAGCTGCTGAGGGGTTCATGCATGATTAAGAAGTAGATCCAGACCTCGCACTTAGAAGTATTTACTATATGCTATACCAATATTTATCAGAGGGTCTTTTTCTGCACACGGCTGCTTTCTGATCAAATCCAGCCACAGTATCTCTGTAGAACATCTGTAAGAGCCACATCGGGCATTACAGCACCGACTGAGACCAAAGGGAGGGTTCAGCTGTAACATGCTGCCTGCTTGTTTATGCATTAGGCTCTGTTATTATATTATTAGAGTATTGCTGGACTTTTGACCAAGAGCAGCTAACACAGTATATCTGAAGTGTTTTTAAGGGTTTTATCTGGACTCAAACTCGTCCGGGTTTGTCATGTACCGCTGATATTCCAAGGTCGGGCTCAGCCCCGCGTCGTCTTCTTGCGTTGGTTGGTGTTCTTGTCTACTGGACAATCTGCAATGCTGACAAAGGAGCACGAACCTGAAGGAAATTCTCAGTGAGGCTGAGATCAGCTTTCAACTGATTTCTGTTGAAAGCTGATGTTGGACAGACTGATTTAGACTGAAGTATTTTCATCATTCTTCTCCAACTGAAGACAAATATATACTAACAATGTGTGACTATTTAGCCTTTAAAGTATTTTCTCTGTCAAAGGATGTAAGTCCTGCTTGAAGTTTGGAGTGATGTCTTTTTTTTCTCTAAGACACAAAAAGTGTTTTTTCTGCATTCAAGTAAATGCATATCAACAAAAGACAGAACCACCAGAATAAAAAAGGAGTTGGGTTTTTTTTTCCGAATTCTTTCCACATGAGTCTGCGTTCTCAGTTCAGTTATTAAAAGCAAAACAGCTGTAACACGGATAGAGGTCTAAATAAAAATACCACGTTTTTCAGGCCACATGTTGTAGATGCAAGGTTTTTATGTTTATTGTGCAGATTTGTGCAACACATTACAAGATGTATAATTTCGATGTCCTAAACACACCAGCTGTAAATGTAATACCTACAGCAAATTTGGAGGGAAAATAAGAAATTCTAAGACTTTTGACTTTAAGTTCAAATTGTTGCCATCTGTGCCACTGAAAATGGTTCATCTGACTTTGATTGCAAACATGTTTCCATTTGTCACTTCAGTCTTTACTCTAACATACAGGAAGATAGAGAAAGAACTGGAAAATTAATAAACTGAGAGGAAATGTGTCCGTGTGGTCACATTCATCAGCAGATGGTTCGGTTGGTTTATTTGTATTTGGAGCTACATTTGGTTTGCATTCAGCAGCTCATCCATCTTAAAATGAAAAACTTTCCATGACAGACAACAGAAACATTCCAAACAGTGGAAAGATCAATTGTCCATCAGTCAGTTGGATTGCATCATCAAGAGACACAACACTACAACTGCTTAATAACGTGATAACTTTTTTTATTGGTTGATGCCACTGTAGCTACATCTGTCTCATATATACAGTCTATCACAGAATTAACTTTTATAAAAAGCTCAGCAACATGGCTGTGAAAAAAAATGTTTTTCTTGCTCTCCCCTGGTGGCTCGTTGGTCTAGGGGTGCCTTACAGTTCAGGTAATAACGTTTTTTTTTCCCCTGTGGTGAAACTACTGATTCATGTATGAGGACAATACAAAGGCACACTCATACAGTTTTACCTACAGTTTACACAGCTATAAGTAAATAACATAACTGCATTCAAATACAACTTCTCTACTCACACTAACCAGAGACACTGAAAAATAAATTGTCAGAAATTAAACTATTACTTTAAAAAATGCCCAACTATTGATAAGCTGCTAATTATAGACCAACCTCCAACCTTCCTTTTATCGATAAAGTTCTTGAAAGAGTCGTTGTAAAACAGCCACATTTAATGACAGCGATCAAAGCATGCTGCAAGTATCAAAGGTACTGTACAGTAGTGCACCACATCTAGATATGATCCAAACGATCTACAGGGTGGGCCATTTATATGGATACACCGTAGTAACATGGGAATGGTTGGTGATATTAAAGTCCTGTTTGTGGCACATTAGTATATGTGAGGGGGCAAACTCCTCAAGATGGGTGGTGACCATGGTGGCCATTTAGAAGTCGGCCATCTTGGATACAACTTCTGTTTTTTCAATAGGAAGAGGGCCATGTGACACATCAAACTTATTGGTAATGTCACAAGAAAAACAATGGTGTGCTTGGTTTCAACGTAACTTTATTCGTTCATGAGTTATTTACAAGTTTCTGACCACTTATAAAATGTGTTCAATGTGCTGCCCATTGTGTTGGATTGTCAATGCAACCCTCTTCTCCCACTCTTCACACACTGATAGCAACACCGCAGGAGAAATGCCAGCACAGGCATCCAGTATCCGTAGTTTCAGGTGCTGCACATCTCGTATCTTCACACCATAGA
The DNA here is from genome assembly GCF_036321145.2 of Pelmatolapia mariae. NCBI lineage: Eukaryota > Metazoa > Chordata > Actinopteri > Cichliformes > Cichlidae > Pelmatolapia > Pelmatolapia mariae. The sequence continues at coordinate 3,821,244 of NC_086235.1, read as the reverse complement.
CAATTGCCTTCAAATGACCCCAAAGATAAAAGTCTAAGGGGGTCAGATCGGGATACCTTGGGTGCCATTCAACTGGCCCACGACGACCAATCCACTTTCCAGGAAACTGTTCATCTAGGAATGCTGGGACCTGGCACCCATAATGTGGTGGTGCACCATCTTGCTGGAAAAACTCATGGAACGTGCCAGCTTCAGTGCATAAAGAAGGAAACACATCATCATGTAGCAATTTCAAATATCCAGTGGCCTTGAGGTTTCCATTGATGAAGAATGGACCCACTATCGTTGTACCCCATATACCACACCAAACCATCACTTTTGTTGTTCCAACAGTCTTGGAGGGATCCATCCAGTGTGGGTTAGTGTCAGACCAATAGCGGTGGTTTTGTTTGTTAACTTCACCATTCACATAAAAGTTTGCCTCATCACTGAACAAAATCTTCTGCGTGAACTGAGGGTCCTGTTCCAATTTTTGTTTTGCCCATTCTGCAAATTCTGTGCGCCGATCTGGGTCATCCTCGTTGAGATGCTGCAGTAGCTGGAGTTTGTAAGGGTGCCATTTGTGAGTAGCTAATATCCGCCGAAGGGATGTTCGACTAATGCCACTCTCCAGTGACATACGGCGAGTGCTACGCTGTGAGCTCTTGCTGAATGAAGCTAGGACAGCCACTGATGTTTCTTCATTAGTGACAGTTTTCTTGCGTCCACATTTTGGCAAATCCAACACTGAACCAGTTTCACGAAACTTAGCAAGCAGTTTGCTAACTGTAGCATGGGAGATGGGTGGTCTCGTAGGGTGTCTTGCATTGAAATCTGCTGCAATGACCCGGTTACTGCGTTCACCAGATATCAACACAATTTCGATCCGCTCCTCACGTGTTAACCTTTTCGACATGTCAATGGCTGTGAACAAAGAGAAACTTGTAAATAACTCATGAAAGAATAAAGTTACATTGAAACCAAGCACACCATTGTTTTTCTTGTGACATTACCAATAAGTTTGATGTGTCACATGGCCCTCTTCCTATTGAAAAAACAAAAGTTGTATCCAAGATGGCCAACTTCTAAATGGCCACCATGGTCACCACCCATCTTGAGGAGTTCGCCCCCTCACATATACTAATGTGCCACAAACAGGACTTTAATAACACCAACCATTCCCATGTTATTATGGTGTATCCATATAAATGGCCCACCCTGTAGATCAGGCATGTCCAAAGTCCGGCCAATTGGCCCGCGGTCCAGTTTTAATTGGCCCGCAAGTAATTTTATAAATTGAATAGAATATGGCCCGCACTTCAACTTTTGCTTGAGTGTATTGCACTTCTTAGTTTTAACACCAGGGGGAGCTGCTGTTGATCAAGGCAGTTGCTCCACCAAAAAGGACAATCACAGAAGAAATTTACCCCAAGTTACTAAACATGGCAGAACCAAAGAAGCAAAAGATAGAAAGTGAGTGCAGAAAATTTCAGACAAGGTGGGAGAGTGAATATTTCTTCAAAGAATTCAAGGGGAAGTGTGTCTGTTTGATCTGCACTGAAACTGTGGCAGTTATGAAAGAGTATAATGTACGACGTCATTATGAAACCAAACATCAGGCCTATGCATCCTACACTGGTGCTGAGCGAGAGCAGAAATTACGGTAAAGCAAATGCTAGCTCTCCTGCGGGGTCAGCAACAGTATTTTTTTTGTGCTCAAATTGTCCAGAAAAAGGCTCCAATAGCAGCTATGAGGTCGCCCAACTCATCGCAAGACATGGCGAGCCTTTTTCAGATGGAGACCTCATAAAACACGGCCTCGTTAAAGTCACCGAAATAATGTGCCCGGAAACAGTGCAGGACTTCAACAACGTCAGCATGTCCAGAAATACAGTTGTGCGACGCATTGAAGACTCGTCAGCCAACATTAAACTGCAGCTGTCTGATAAAGCTGTGCTTTTGATTTTTACTCCATCGCATGCGATGAGAGCACCGATGCCACAGACACCGCACAGCTGCTAATTTCTTTGCGGGGAGTGGACGAGAGCACGAACACTTTAGGTGAGTAAAAAAATGTATTCCACAGTACCCGTGTGTTAATGTGCAGGTACACACGCCGACTCACAACAGAGGACACACTCTGGACCTGGTCATCACCCATGGGCTGTCCACCAGTGTGTCCTCTGTTGTTGACTTGGCTGTCTCTGACCACTACTGTGTGTTTTTTAACATCACCGGTTTTATTCAGCGGGAGACCTCGGTGCGAACTGTGAGGAGGCGCTATCTAACCTCTGAAGTGGCTGCAAATTTTACCAGGGTTTTAGACGAATGCCCCCCTGTGATTCTAGCTGCACCCTGTGATTTTATTTTTAATCATTTTAACCTCAAACTGAAGAAAAGCCTTGACTCCGTTGCTCCACTCACCACCAAAAAGATTAACGTAAAACATGTATCACCCTGGAGAAACGAAGAAGTCAAAAAACTCAAAAGAAATTGCAGGGCAGCAGAAAGGAGATGGAGGAAAAATAAAAATGAAATCAACCATCAAATACTTTGCAAGCAACTTAAAATTTACAATAATACACTAAGGAATTCAAGAAATTCATACTTCGCCAAAATAATCAGTAATAACAAAAATAATCCCAAGGTCCTCTTCTCCACCATAGATCACTTATTTAACCCTGATTTTAACAGCTCCCAAAGACCCCCCACAGACTCACTCTGCGAGCAGTTTGCAGACCACTTCAGGGGAAAAATCCGTGATATGTGATATTTTATCTTCTCGTGATATGATTTTAAACACATCTGAAGGCTCGATTGTACCTGAGGAGACACTGGACAGCTTTGTCCTGGTTAATGCTGAGAACCTTAAGAAAGTTTTCTCCACAGTGAGACCCACCACATGTCTTTTAGATCCAATCCCCTCTTCACTTTTTAAAACACTTTATGGATTTTTTGAAGCTGAGCTTTTATACATGATGAATTGCTCTCTTCAGTTGGGTGTCTTCCCTACTGACTTTAAAACGGCGGTGGTGAGGCCCCTTCTGAAGAAGAGCAATTTGGATTGCAATGATTTTAATAACTACAGACCTGTATCCAACTTACCATTTTTAAGTAAAATTTTAGAAAAACTTGTTTTTACTCAGATTAATGATTTTTTGAATGATAAACAGATCCTGGAGATATTTCAGTCTGGATTTAGGGTGAACCACAGCACAGAGACGGCTCTCCTAAAGGTTTTAAATGATCTTAGATGTAACTGGGACTCCCAGAAGCTCTCAGTCCTGGTGCTACTGGATCTAAGCGCAGCCTTTGATACAGTAGACCACGCTATTCTTTTAAACAGACTGAAACACATGGTGGGCCTCTCTGGTGCTGTACACAACTGGTTCACTTCCTATCTCTCAGACAGAACTTTTATGGTGTTTATGGATACATGCTCCTCTAAGATCCATAAAATGACATGTGGTGTGCCTCAAGGGTCGGTTTTAGGCCCTGTACTTTTTAATTTGTATATGCTCCCTCTTGGCGGTGTCATCAGGAGGCATGGAGTGAACTTCCACAGTTACGCTGATGACACTCAGCTGTACATCTCCGTGTCTCCTGATGACACCAGACCAATGGATGCCCTTTTTAACTGTATTCTAGATATAAAATCTTGGATGGCAGAAAACTTTTTACAGCTTAACCAGGACAAAACTGAAGTTTTAATCATCGGTCCTGAGGCTCAAAGAGAGAAACTCTTGTCTAAATTACAGGCATTTTCACTATGCCCTTCACTACAAGTGAAAAACCTGGGTGTTATTCTTGACTCTGAGCTTGGTTTTATCCCACATATTAAACATGTAACCAAAATTGGATTTTATCATCTAAAAAATATAGCCAGAGTCCGCCCTATTCTCTCTCGGGCCAACACGGAGATGCTGATGCATGCTTTTATTACCAGTCGCATTGATTATTGTAATGCCCTGCTCTCTGGTCTCCCCAAAAAGAATATTTCACCTTTGCAACTTTTGCAAAACTCTGCAGCTCGTGTGCTGACGAAGACCAGAGGGCGGGCCCACATTACACCGGTTTTACAATCGCTGCATTGGCTCCCCGTGTGTTTCAGGATTGATTTTAAAGTTCTTTTATTGGTTTTTAAATGTCTTAATGGTCTTGGGCCTTCTTATCTCTCAGATTTGCTTTTACCATATGAACCCTCACGGACCCTGAGGTCCTCTGGTACTGGCCTTTTGACTGTCCCTAAAGTCAGGACACATACTCACGGAGAGGCAGCTTTTCAGTGGTATGGTCCTCGACTGTGGAACAGCCTGCCGGAGGAGCTCAGGGCCGCAGAGAACGTTCATGTTTTTAAAAACAGGCTCAAGACCCACCTTTTTAATTTAGCTTATAACTAACGCTTATTTATTTTATGCTTATTTATTCTATCCTGTTATTCTATTTATATTATTAATTTAGTTTTACCTAATATCTATTGATTGTATTCTTATTCATTTTTTATCTTCTTACTCTGTTTATACTTATATTTATATTGTATCCCACTCTTATTTATTTTATCTTTTTATCCTGTTTATATTCTTATTAGGTTATATCTCCAGTGTTTCCTCGGAGGGGGCTCTCTGCACCGGGGCTGTGATCGACCGTGGCTGCTGGGGCTCTGTGGATCCTCTCAGCCTGGCTGGGGGGCTTCTTTGCCGCCCTCCTGCTGTGTGCCCAGCCTGGAGGCTGCGGTCTGTGACCGGCTCCCGGTGCAGACGGCTCCCTGTGATAGTGTTTCCTCACTTGGCTAATGCGTACCCAGCCCAATTTTACTCTTTAAGTGTGTGTGTGTGTGTGTATATGTGTGTGTGTGTGTGTGTGGGGGGGGGGGGGGGGGGGGGGGGTGTATCCATGACCGTTTCTGTTAATGAGAGTGCGGGGGATGAGTGGGAGGGTGGGGTGGGGTGGGCTGCTTTTAACCATGTAAAGCACTTTGTGCTACAGTTTGTTTTGTATGAAAAGTGCTTTATAAATAAAGATTGATTGATTGATTGACATGCTTCAAATATCAATAATGCGCATCAATTCTGTCACTACCCTGCTTTTGCGCACCACTTTCTTATATAACTTAAATAACAAACTTGAAATTTACCTGTCCTATTTTTCCCTTTATTGTTTTTTTCTCTGTGCTGTAAATCTTCTGTCTAAGAAGAAATCTGAGGCTGCTGTTCTGAGAATGAGCTACCAAAGCTTTTTCTGAATAAATCAATAAAGATCCATTTATGGAAAGCTGTGATGAAGGCAGTTTTGTCTTTAATTATATTCAACAATATAACACATTTGACCACTTTTAAGTGATTTTTAATACAGTAAAGTTAAGGTTATATACCTAATTTCTAGTAAGTGGCCCAGCCCCTCCTATATTTTTATGTATGTGGCCCTCAGCGAAAAAAGTTTGGACACTCCTGCCCTAGCACAATCTAAACAGGCGAGTCATAAAAATATGAAACGACCAATAGGTTTTATCAAAGCAGAAATTAGTTATAGTAAGCAAAACTGATTTTTAACCTTATTTTACTGGTAGGAGCACACATGAAAAAACTTCAGAAGAATTTAATAAATTCACGTCAAAAATACATTTAATTTTTTTCTAATTCAGATTTAAATCTTTCCCCAAATATGGAATAAAAATGTAGAAGTGTGGGATATTTTGAGTTTTCACTCATCTTCTTTTAAATTAAATACATTTCAAACACTTACCAGCTCCATTACTCTTCTTGCCGCACACTGTGAAAGATTATTATCAATGTGCAGTACTTGTGCTAAAATCCAGTGTGGGTTCATTGGGGATTTGAACCCAGGACTTCTCTCATGTGCCAAGGTCACACCTGTCACATCTGCAGCACAAGGAGCAGGAGTCCAGTTTTCAGACAGCCTGATCACACAGATCCAGAGAGAACCTGCATCTGTAAATTCCCCTGTCTTAAAATTGAAAGAGACAACTTTTACCCTTTAAGAGTAAATAAATCTGACAATACTGTGTAGTTTATGATTTCATAAATGTTTCAGCAGCTTTTCACACGTGTGGAAAGACATGAGTGAAACTTTGCTTCATACTATGAGTGATGAGAAACTGACCCAGCTTCTCTACAGAAACACAGAGTTATTATTTGTACTACACACACACATTCAACATCATGCAGATAATCTAGATCAGTGTGACTGCACTTTGTTTTCCTTGAAGCCCACGTTAATGTGTTGTAACAGTAGCTGGCATTTCATGTTTTAACATATTAATTCAATATAATTATCTTTATTTAATTATTAATATAACTATCTATTCTTATGCTAATCTTTCACCAGTTAAAATATCCGGTCTTTAAGTCTGATGTCATTAGCCATGTCTGGGCCCAAACTCCACGGCAGGTCCCAAAGTCAAATGATCACTGCAGCATTACTGAGAGCTGAAAAACTGTCTAAATTCTTTCATCTATAATAAAATAAATAGTGTGGCTGCTCTACCAGGTGTAACTATTAAGTTTAACATCCAGGCATCCATGAAAATGGAATTTATGACATTAGAGAGTTAGCTCACTAGCTTCCATCTAAGTATAATATAGCATGTTGTCACTGAGGGATTTATGAAACAAATTAAAACGTACAGCTCTGCTATCACTTCCAACATAAATGAAGACAGGAAAGTAAAAAGCAGTGACGTTTGTAGGGTTACTGAAGTTGGGCTAGCTGGTAAGATGTGCTATGTGAGCACTAACGCGACAAAGCTATGTTAGCATAACATAAACAGTAAAGCTGGAGGACTTTTTTCTACTCAATAAAAAGTTAACGTAAGTGTTCCCAATGGTTGGGGGGGAAATGCAATTGCATGGCAGGATACTGTAAATGGACAAAACGTCAGTCAGGAGAACCACAGAGATAATCCATCCACAATACGAGGTTAGTCATTAATATACTGCTGCATGGCCTTACATCGTAAGGGTTTAAAAACTGAGCTTGGGGAAAACGCAGCGTTTTGAAAACGCTCTCGAAATACAATTGAAGACGGTGCGTTTGTGTTGCAGTGTGGACAGTGAAAACAGAGACTTTCTGAAACAATTATATATTTTAGTCATGTGATAAAGTCATGTGACCAATTAAACTAAGGTAGCAGAGGGCATTACACAGCAGTTATTGTGTTTGCTCTCAATTTTGACAGCCCTATTAAACTGAGCTTTAAAATGATTAGCGGTAATAAATATACATTTACATATACATATACCTCGGACTTATTCTAAATATGGTAAACTAAAAACTAATCTGTGTTGGCATTTTATTTGTTTTTCAGTTTATTTGTGAGGGAAGGCAGCCAAGAAAACAGCCAAGTCTCCTCCTCTGATAAACCTCCATCTGATAAAGGTTCATCTGACTCTGACTGTAAACAATTTTTCATTTGTCACCTCAGGCTTTACTCTGAAATACAGGAAGGGAAATCGTGGCTCAAATAATTACCTATGAAACCATTTCTTTATTTTTCACGCCAAACTGTTTTGTAAGACAAACTTTACAGAGTTCATTGAATACAACTAATAACTTGAGCTTTCACAACAGAGCAATAAAAAAATCCAAGAAATTAAAAACAGAAAATAATAAAATTAATCCGTGATTAAAATCCAAAATGATGAAACTCCAGCTGGATTATTGTAATGGTACAAATCAATGTTAATTACCTCCTAATACTCATAACAACAAATCAAAGTGTTCTCTTTGAGAAATGTAATTTCTCTCATTTAATATACAATAATAATAATAAGTCATGAGGCCTCTAATTATCAGTGTTAGCTGGTTATCAAAAAAAAAAGCAAATACTGCACAAATTCAATCTTTAAATGTGTATTCAACTTATGGGCAAGGGCTGCTGTAGTATCAGTTCTGTATAACAGATACCATTGCCACATAAAAATTAAAGTACTAAATTCTACTAACGTTTTGATGCATGCTCAATCATCCAGGAAAGTAAATCTCCAAAAAGTTGAATCTGTTCATCTGGACGTAGCGTTTTGTGGGAGAAACGTTTCGTCACTCATCCAACAGTGACTTCTTCAGTCTCAGCTGACTGCAGGTTTCCCCAATCTTATAAACAGTACATTTAAATAATGACTGAAACCAACCCACTGAAGGAATGAGCTGGGAGGTCAGTTCCTTAATCTTAATTATGCAAATTCTCATGACCATTGATCAACAATCACTGATCAAACACCACCGATCAAAGAACACTGATCAATGGCCATGAGTACCATTCACAGAGAGTTGGGGAATGGCTGCAATCACAGCATTGTAAGATGGTGAAAGATGTACCCTTATGTCCCCTCCTCGATTCAGGGATGGTCTTTCCATTTTCACGTATATCCCTATTTTCTGCGAATGGTACTCATGGCCATTGATCAGTGGTTGTAAGAAAAGGAAAAAATCTTGGCGTAGATATCTATACTTGCAGATTCATGAATTTAACATCCAGGATTATTCACTGTCTCTTCAGATTCATTGTGATCCAGTGAATTCAGTTCTGCATGATCACGCTGATGTTTGCACAGAGCAGATAATGAAGTGAATGTTTTTGCATATTAGTAACAGTAAAACTATTTACAGCGTGCGATCGTTTGTGTTTGGAGTATGAACTGAGATTCTTGAAGCTGCTTTTTAACTCCACTGTGACAGAATTCATGTTTTTTTAATTCACTTGATGTGGGGAAGCTTCTCCCACATTCTTTGCAGTAGTTCATTTTGTCTCCAATGTGTCTACGTTGATGTCGTTTTAGACTCAGTTGCTGACTGAAACTCTTTCCCACCACCACAGCGATGACAGGGTTGAGAACTGGATCTATCTGTGTCGCTCTGCTTCTAAACAAAGACACAAAGACAGTGTAAGTCAGGGAATTCCTTCAACATTTTTATCCTGAATGTTGCCTGAAATAAAGAGCATCTCTACCAACGTCCACATTTTACTGTTTAAATTATAACACTCAGCTTACTGGGCGAAAATGACTCTTCATTTGTAGGTAATCTACTTAATGGGAAGATTGGTGGTTAAACCCCTGGATGCTCTACTCTGCATCCCACAAGATACTAACCCCAAGCTGCTCTCCGATGCATCCATTGGATTGTGAATGTCAGATAGATAGGAAGGGGAGAAGCTTTTAAAACTTTACTTTTTCCAACAAGTTTCAGGAGATTTGTATCAGATTTGACTCAATACACTGTTCATAAAGTTTTCATGTCTAATTTAGCTTTGAAATTAAGCTTCATTCACATAATACTTCAAAATAGCGGCAACAATAAAAATATAAATACATACCTCACAGTAACTGCACTTATAGTCTCTTTCTGGTGTGGATCTGATGGTGAACTCTCAGGAAACGTTGCTCTTTAAAGGCCTTTTCACACAGGTCGCATTTATAGGGTCTCTCCTCAGTGTGGGTAAGTTTGTGGCGTTGCAAGTGTGGATATGTTGTAAACAGTTTGCCACACAGATCACAGGAGTAAATATCATGTCTGGTGTGAATCCGTACATGAATATTGCGGTAACCTAGCGTCCTGAAAGTTTTTCCACAAATGCCACAGCTGTACGCCTTAATTCCAGAGTGGGTAACTAGATGATGTCGTAAGGTGCTACTGAAAGCAAAAGCTTTACCACACTGATCACAGCTGTATGCCTTGATTCCAGAGTGGGTAACTTGATGATGTCTTAAGGTGCTACTGCAACTAAAAGCTTTACCACACAACTCACAGCTGTATGGTTTAACTCCGCTGTGGATGACTTGGTGTCTTTTTAAATTTCCAGCCTGGGTAAAAGACTTTCCACACAACTCACACATGTACGATTTAACTCCACTGTGGATGAGTTGGTGTTTTTTCAAGTTTCCAGGATCATTAAAAGACTTTCCACACAAGTCGCAGCTGTATGCTTTAAATCCAGAGTGAGTAACTTGATGACGTTGTAAGTGGCTACTCTGAGCAAAAGTTTTTCCACACTGATCACAGCTGTATGCCTTGATTCCAGAGTGGGTAAATTGATGACGTTGTAAGGCGCCACTCTGAGCAAATGTTTTTCCACATTGATCACAGCTGTACGCCTTAATTCCAAAGTGAGCAACTTGATGACGCTGTAAGCTACCACTGCAAGTAAAAGCTTTACCACACAACTCACAGCTGTACGCTTTCTCTTCACTGTGGATGAGTTTGTGTGTTTTTAACCTTCCAGGGTGGGTATAAGACTTTCCACACAACTCACAGCTGTATGGTTTAACTCCACTGTGGATGACTTGGTGTGATTTTAGGTGTCCTTTCTGGGTAAAAAGTTTTCCACACAAGTCACATCTGTACGGTTTATCTCCACTGTGGACGAGTTGGTGTGCTTTAAAGTTTCCAAGATGGGTAAAATTCTTCCCACACTCATCACAGCTGTATTTTTTCTGTCCCTTTCTTCTGTGAGGTTTGTCGGCCTCCTGAGAGCGCTGACTTCTCGCTCCATGTTGGTCCTGCAGTGACAGAGATACAAACAGAGGCAGTGAGTGAAATGCAGTCGTGGAACAAACTGAAACTCCATTAGTGGAATCAAAGATGTCAACAAACACATTGTAGGTGTGTTGCGCCCCAGTCTAGGGGTACAGGACCATAACATAAGGGTAAGAAAGGAAGTGACCCCGCCCGGGTCCCCCAAACAGTACCCAGAAGCCAATCTTTGAAGTTCAATTCAATTTAATTCAATTTTATTTATATAGCACCAAACCACAACAAAAGTCGCCTCAAGGCGCTTCATATTGTACAGCAAGTGAACAGTGGTTTATTTGTGTCTACACTGAAAACTTAAGTCCGGGGTGAACAAAGGCCAAAATAACAAACAAAACAAGCTAAGTCAGGAAAGGTGGTGCTACCTAAAACCCTATGTGAACCAAACAAACCAAACAAAAGACACACGCTACACCTAACTCCCTAACTGAATTGAACAGGAGAAAACAGCACAAGAAAATAGTAAGGCAGCTCACCCCTTCTGTTTCAGTGTCTATTTACAAGTGAACTAAGGCTACGTCCACACGTACCCGGGTATTTTTGAAAACGCAGATTTCTCTATACGTTTGCACCTTTCGTCCACACGTAAACGGCGTTTTCGGTCACTGAAAACTGAGATTTTTAAAAACGCCTGCCAGGGTGGAGATTTTCGAAAACTCCGTTTTTGCATTTACGTGTGGACGAGAAAAACGGAGAAAATGCAGCGTCAAAGGTGTGCGCCTTTTTTGACGTCACACTGTGCGCCACGTTATTGTTTCGGTGAAATGAATTTCTACAATACTGTTACTGTTAATTGTACTCTCTGCAGTGTTTAAATGCTTACATATACACACACAGTTACTGTCCCTCCACACATACGACTCGGTTGTGCTTCTATGGCCCATCTTTGTTTACCATTTCCCACCGAGGCTTCTAGACTTCTGTTTGGCCAACATTTCTACACGGTTAGGGATATATCGCCACCTGTTGCTTTGGCATGCTCCTAGCAGCGTTTTCCTTCATTTCTGCGTTTACGTGTGGATGGATTATTTTTTAACACGAAAACGGAAAATCTCAGTTTTCAAAAATACCCGTGTACGTGTGGACGTAGCCTTATTTACACACTATATACAAAAACTCAGTAAATCTCAGGAGCCACACACGGGTAACACAAGGTTTGGAAGCCAGGGTCAGGTCTGCTGCTGTCAGTCGCTGACTTTGTTTTTGGGAAGCAGTCCTGCACAATCAATGAGTATGTGCTCAAATGGTTCCCCTAAAGCCGGGATCAGATGCAATGGAGCAGGAGGAATAACTTGGTTGGTTTTACACTGACCTGACAAAGGTGACAGGAGCGGCAGTACCTTGTTACATCAGTTTTTAACCCTGGCCACAAAAAGTGATGCAGAATACGATGGTTTTTCTAATTCCTAAATGTCCAGAGAAACTGTCATGTGAAAGACTGATTACTTGGGGTCGGAACTTTTGTGATACAACTACCTGTTGAAATACATTCCACCCAAGATCACTCGATGAGGGAGGGTGCCATTTACGCATTAACACGTTGTTGTCAATGCTGTAAACATGGGGGGTTTGCTCGTTGGAATTTACAGCAAGTAAACATTTGGTCAGAGTTGGATCATTCTGTTGCACATGGACAAAATCTGCTTTGCTTACCTCAAAAGACAGGTCAGGTGTAGCAGGTAGCAGGCTATCAGACACACATTTTTCTGCTTTTTCCACAGGTGGCTCAGCTTTCTCAGGATCATCTTCAGAACACAGGAAAGAGTCAGACAAATCAACATCACTGTATCTGCGCTTATGCACACATGTGACGACACAGGCAGGGAAAACAGAGGGCAGACTGTCAGCAGCAGATTCAGAAACAAAAACCAAATCATCAATGGGGTTTTCAATTACCTCGGAGATTGGGAAAATCTTTCCATTTGCTAGATCATTCCCCAGAATAATAGTAACCGCCTGTACGTGCAAGCGAGGGCGCACCCCAATTGCTACCGGGCCCGAAACGAGAGGTGACTGTAGGAAAACTCTGTGTAGCGGAGCCCGTGACACGCACATACATCTCCACTCCCCACACAAGAGCATCAGCACCACAAAACGAGTTACTAGAAAAAGGCAACGCGCTATCCAAAATGAGAGACTTGGTAGCCCCAGTGTCACGCAGAATCACAATCAGCAGACGATCCTCCTCTTTTCCAGTAGGTGAGGCAAACGCTTTTGAAATGAAAGGTCAGGAGGATCTGACGGGATTAGGCATAGAGACCAACCGACTCAAACCTGGAGAAAACCAACACTTTTTGGTTTTCTCCAGGTTTGAGTTTGCTCTTAGGGACGAAGTGATGGACAATTAGTAATGACATGGCTGGTGTCATGGCAATAAAAGCATTCACAAACGTTCATGGGAACTGGATCAGGGTGCGTTTGATGCGCAGGAGAAACCCTTAAGCTCCTCGCAGGCGTAGACAACGGAGTATATTCACACAGCTGAAAATGTAGCGCAATGGGTCAACAGAAACTCATCTGCGAGAACAGCAGCTTGAGGTACATAACAACATTTTCTGGAAGACACGTTTTGAATTCTTCCAACAGAACCAATTGTCTTAGCTAAGTAAAATCCTTCACTTTACTTGCACCTAACTACTTATCAAACAGGAGAGCCTTCTCCCTGGCAAACTCTACATGTGTTTGGTTGGCAGATTTTTCGCAGGACCGAAACATTTGGCAACATGCCTCAGGAACTAACTCATAAGCCATTAAAATAGTGGATTTCACAATTTCATAATCTAGACTGTGATCAGTGGATAAGCTGGTGCACACTTCTTGTGCTTTCCCCACCAATTTGCACTGCAACAACAATCTCCACACATCCTTGGGCCATTTTAAAGTGGTTGCGATGCATTCAAAGGCATTAAAGTAAGAGTCAACCTTACCTTCTCTGAAAGGTGGCACTAAAGCAATTTGCTTGCTTGCATCAAACTGGTCAGAGGAGAATCAGTCAGAAGTTTTACTCACAATTCTACTCAATGGGGTAGAGTTAACATTGCCCCATAGGCCTTATTCGGAGATGCAGTAGCTCAACTTCTTTGGCTTTAGCCTAAAGCTCCACCTCTTTCAGGCAAAGGGCAAGCTTAAGATCCTCCGTAATCAATTCTGGTGATTGTCCGGCCAGGATAATGTTTGGGACCTGAACGGCAGCAGGAGCCTCTGTGCCTGGTGTCATCTGTCCACTGGCAGCTTGTGGGATGGTGGCAGCAGCTTCTGATTCCACATCCACCACCAAACCTCCAGACGCATCAACTGGTCGAAGTTTCACCTTCGCAATTACCCCTTTTTCCACCATCTGCTCTGCCAGACACTGCTTAATTTCTGCCTTTTTTGGATTCAAGAGGACACTAACATTAAACAAATTTGCCACCAACAACAAATCTGCCTTGGTGCATCGATCCAACTTATCCATGGTGGGTTGTTGTGCAAAATAATCCACATCAAAGTAATTACAGCTAGTTTACCCCCTACACCACAAGAAAGCTGCCAACCAAAAGCTGAAGGAAACCTACAAAACACAATGAGCAAAAAAAATATGGCAAACGAAAAGAGCGTACAAGCCCCCACTTTATTTTCCACCCCAGTCTAAGGATACGCTTGAACTCCACTGTGGATGAACTGGTATCTTTTTAAGCCTCCAGCCTGGGTAAAAGACTTTGCAAACAACTCACATATGTACACTTTAACTCCACTGTGGATGAGTTGGTGTTTTTCCAAGTTTGCAGGATCATTAAAAGACTTTCCACACAAGTCGCAGCTGTACGGTTTAAATCCAGAGTGAGTAACTTGGTGACGTTGTAAAGTGCTACTCTGAGCAAAAGTTTTACCACATTGACCACAGCTGTACGCCTTGATTCCAGAATGGATGAGTTGATGACGCTGTAAGTTACCACTGCAAGTAAAAGCTTTACCACACTGATCACAGCTGTATGGTTTAACTCCACTGTGGATGACTTGGTGTGTTTTTAAGCTTGCAGGGTGGGTAAAAGACTTTCCACACAACTTACAGCTGTATGGTTTAACTCCACTGTGGATGAGCTGGTGTGATTTTAAGCTTGCAGGGTGGGTATAAGACTTTCCACACAACTCACAGCTGTATGGTTTAACTCCACTGTGGATGAGCTGGTGTGATTTTAGGTGTCCTTTCTGGGTAAAAAGTTTTCCACACAAGTCACATCTGTATCTTTTATCTCCACTGTGGACGAGTTGGTGTGCTTTAAAGTTTCCAAGATGGGTAAAATTCTTCCCACACTCATCACAGCTGTATCTTTTCTGTCCCTTTCTTCTGCGAGGTTTGTCGGCCTCCTGAGAGCGCTGACTTCTCGCTCCGTGTTGGTCCTGCAGTGACAGAGATACAAACAGAGGCAGTGAGTGAAATTCAGTCGTGGAACAAACTGAAACTCCCTCCATTAGTGGGATCAAAGATGTCAACAAACACATTGTAGGTGTGTTGCGCCCCAGTCTAGGGGTACAGGACCATAACATAAGGGTAAGAAAGGAAGTGACCCCGCCCGGGTCCCCCAAACCATACCCAAAAGCCAATCTTTGAAGTTCAATTCAATTCAATTTTATTTATATAGCATCAAATGACAACAAAAGTCGCCTCAAGGCACTTTATATTGTACAGCAAGTGAACAGTGGTTTATTTGTTTCTACACTGAAAACTTAAGTCCGGGGTGAACAAAGGCCAAAATAACAAACAAAACAAGCTAAGTCGGGAAAGGAGGTGCTACCTAAAACCCTATGTGAACCAAAAACCAAACGAAAGACACACGCTACACCTAACTCCCTAACTGAAATGAACAGGAGAAAACAGCACAAGAAAATAGTAAGGCAGCTCACCCCTTCTGTTTCAGTGTCTATTTACAAGTGAACTAATTTACACACTATATACAAAAACTCAGTAAATCTCAGGAGCCACAAACAGGTAACACAAGGTTTGGAAGCCAGGGTCAGGTCAGCTGCTGTCAGTCGCTGCCGCTAACACCGAGAAGACCAAGGAGCTCATCATGGACTACAGGAGGAATGCTGACCCACATCCACCCATCTACATTAAGGGTACAGCTGTGGAGCGTGTGAGCAGCTTCAAGTTCCTGGGAGTCCACATCTCTGAGGATCTCATCTGGACGACCAACTGCTCCAAGCTGGTCAAGAAGGCTCACCAGCGCCTCTTCTTCTTGAGGACTCTGAGGAACAACCACCTGTCCTCAGACATCCTGGTGAACTTCTATCGCTGTACCATCGAGAGCATCCTGACAAACTGTATAACAGTCTGGTACAGGAACTGCTCTGCCTCGGACCAGAAGGCGTTGCAGAGGGTCGTGAAAACTGCCCAGCGCATCGCCGGAGCACCACTTCCTGCTATAAAGGACATCTACAGGAAGCGGTGTCTGAAAAGGGCTGGGAAAATCATCAAAGACCCCAGTCACCCATCACATAGACTCTTCACCCTCCTGCCCTCTTTGAGGTGCTACAAGATCCTCTGGACGAAGACCACCAGGTACCGGAACAGCTTCTTCCCCACAGCTGTCAGACTCCTGAACTCTGCCTCCTGACATCTGACTAGGGATGGGTATTGATAAGATTTTCACGATTCCGATTCCATTTTCGATTCTGTTTAACAATTCGATTCTTTATCAATTCTCTTATCGAGTCCTCTTTTTTTTAAAAAAAGGAGAACACTAAGGTCGATTAGCTTAGAACTTTGCTTTATATCTTCTCTTTGAACAAGATAGAAATTTAGGAGTAACATGGCCTTACAAACCCAACAGTGAGATCTTAAGAGATCCAGCCTACGGCTCTTCAATGGAGTGTCACAGGGTCCCCGGGGAAAAAAATTGTAAATGTAAAATAATAAAATAAATATTCTTCTGTAGCAATAACAAAGTATAACATAAATTATTCTGTAGCAATTACACAAGAATATCCAGTAATCTCCCTGCCTACAATTAAACACATTCACTTACCGAAAATCGGGGGCATCTGCTGTGGCAAATGCCTTTTACCACAAACTTAGTCACTGCTCGGTGACATTCTGCCCTAAAAGGAGACGCTACCGGTAGACTGCAGCGAGAACTGCCAGCATCTGAGCCAGCCAGACTCTGTCTCTCTCATCATGGTCACCTAAATGCACACTAATGGCAGGTTTTGTAATAAGCAAGATCGCGCTAACATAATATGCACTGTTAGTTGATTATTTACCTGCCGCATTAACGGGAGAGGACGTGCGAACGTTACCGCTGCTGCTGGGTTGAGATTCACGAGTCCGGAGCGGAATTAAAAAGACGACATTCATTTAAGGTCATCGCGTGTTTTGTGAGCAAATGCTTTTGCATATTCGTAGTGTTTCCTCCCTTAAATGAAATATCTACTTTGCAAGTATTACAAGTTGCCCTGTTGTCATCCGTTCTCGTAAAGTATAACCAAACTTTTTAGCGTTTGAGCTGCCATGTTTCCTGCCAGGTAAATGATGCTCCGCAATGCGGTGACGTCATTCGGGGCGACTGGAATCGATAAGGGAATTGTTTGCTAAAATGGCAAACAATTCCAAGGAATTGAAACAGTGGGAACCGGTTCTCAACAAGAACCGGTTTTCGATACCCATCCCTACATCTGACCCACGTTAAACTCATGGACTGAACATACACACACCCACAACCACCCACACACACACACACACACACACACACAATGGACAACTGCACCCTCAAACACACAATAATAACATGGACTGAACCACCACTCACAACCACTAGCACTTTATATAGCCTCTGTAGAAATTATCCACATATCTCACTTATCTTAACTGCACTACTGTATAGTTCTGTGTACATAATCATTCTGTACAATACGATAATTTTTAATTCTACAACTGTTTATAACTTGCATAGTTCCCATTTCTGTATAGCTGTATATCTCATATTTCTGTATAGTTTATTTCATATTCTGTAGTTTTTTCATATTATATCCTGTACATAGCTTGTACTCACTACAGTCTGTACATACTTATAGTTATAGCATATTCATAACATACCTTCATACCGTATACATTATAACATACCATAATAGACCCATTTCTGTAATATACTTACATGTCTATATTATTGCTAATATATATTGTAATATATCTATATCATGGCTAAAGCACTTCTGGATGGATGCAAACTGCATTTCGTTGCCTTATACCTGTGACATGTGCAATGACAATAAAGTTGAATTCTATTCTATTCTATTCTATTCTATTCTATTCTATTCTATTCTAATGGTGTGCGGATCGATACTGAAATGTCGATTCTTCCGATACCAGTCATTTATGTTCTAGAATCGACTCTCATATTAAAATATCGATATTTTAGTAATTTAGGGTAAATTTGTAGTTTATCATTAACAGGAACACAGTGGAGAGAAACTATATCATTCGGATTGTCTACATTGGAAAGAACTACTTCCTCTTTGCCTTTCATAGTCATGTGCGAAATACGGCTGTATAAATGTGTCCAGCCCCTGGCGTGTGCACTCACAACAATGGCTGATTATTATTATTAAGCGATAAGAACAAGTAGTCCTGTAATAATTATGAAGCTATAATTTGAGATACGGTAAACGATACAATAAATAAAATAAGTTTTTGTACAAAGTATCGGTATCAGATCAGTATCGTCGATACCACCCTGAATTTTACTTGGGATCGTATCGGAAAGGAAATCAGTGGTATCGCACATCACTAGCTGCCGCCGACAACTGCTGGTGAGGCATCTTTTAAAAACAGCCACATGATCAGGGGACCAATCAGCCGCCGCCAGCTCTCCAATCAGGAAGGACCTGTAGATTCTTAAAGACATAGAACACCACAAAATATACAGCTGGCCAGGGCCGTAACACCGCCCTTCCCAAGACCAAACATCTCCCCTACAGATGTTTGGCACTTAGGAGTGGAGAAAACCACTCGGCAGTGCATCTGCTGTCACATTCTCGGTTCCTTTTTTGTGATGGATCTCCAAATTAAAATCCTGTACTAGGAGTTACCATCTCATGAGCCTCTAGTTGGAATTTTGTATTCTAGTCAAAAACACAAAGGGCTTGTGATCGGTGTAGACAACGACAGGCGATGAACTACAACCTATATATGCTGTAGCGCCAAAATGAACCAAAATGTGGTAGTGCAAGCAACAGGGAAAGAGTATCTTTATCTATGGTACTGTAATTTTGCTGGTGAATGTTGAATTTCCTTAAAAAGTAACCAATTGGATGATCAACACCCTGCTCATCCTTCTGCAACAGCACCTCACCTGCACAGCTGGCGCTGGCATCCACCTCTAGTTTGAAAGGACGCATAAAATCAAGAGTGGCAAAGACTGGTGTTCTGAGCTTTGGCAGACTGAAAAGCATTCTGGCATGTGGATGACCACACTAATGGTTTTGACACACTAGTGAGACTGGTGAGAGGTGCAACTACATCAGCAAAATTTTTGCAGAAACCACGACAGTAGCCGGCCATTCCGAGAACACGGTGAATCTCACATCTAGTGCGAGGCACAGGGAAATGTAGGACAGACTGAATTTTGGCCAGGAGGGGGCGCACCTGACCCTGACCCACCTGCTTCACTAGATAAGCCACTGTGGCTTATCTAGTGAAGGTGTTGGAATGTGGCAGGGGCATTTCAAATGGCAAAAGGCATGACGATATATATTGGAGAAAGTGATCGGGAGTGACGAAGGCAGAACTGATGCATGTGGAGTGAGGGGAACTTGCCAATAACCTTTTAATAAATCAAGTGACAAACTTTGCAGAGCAAACCCTATCAACACAGTCTTCCATTCGGGGGAGAGGATAGGAGTCCGGTTTGGTCACACTGTTTGCTTTTTGAAAATCTGTACAAAAACATGGGGTTTTGTCTTCCTTCGGCATGAGAAGGCAGTCCATGTACTAGAACTCGGGACAGCTAGACCATTTTTTAGCAAGTAGGAAACTTCTTGCTGAAAAAGTGCGCATTTGGTAGGTGTTGAGGAACATATATGTTTTCTTAGTGCTTATTTGATTATTTTGTTTATGTATTTTAATAACAGGCCAGCTTTGCCTCACAAACCAATTGCTTAGCCAGACTGAAATACTGTGCAAAAACAGGAAACTGTGAAGCACAGGAAGTATAGAAAAGTGGAACTAAGCAACGCACACACACAGATCAAGTAGGGTTACTAAAATAACATGAGGAGCGAGGATGCAGACGGTTTTGCAGCTATAGGGTAGACATGTAGTATTGAAATAGATCAAGGGACGGTTTAGTAGGGGAGGAGCAAGCAGATTATAACATAGGTGATATGCTTGTAATGTTTTTAGATCTGCAGAGGGTTTAGCCTGGTGCACATCCCTTTCAGGAAAGTAATGATTGAATAAAATAATTATAAATACTTTGACAACTGAGTCGTGTTCTCTCTGTCCAGTAAAAGAATAAAAAGAACAAGATTTAATAGTAGGGTTCACATGATAAGCGTGTTGTTTGATCGGAGGATGGTCACCTACATCTACATCATGTTCATGACAGTGGTGCGAGATGGAGTGTCAGCAATCAGGGATGGGTGATTTTTGATCAGAGAGCACAAATCATTCTGGGCAGCGTCATCCAAATGTTTTAGGTGGTATTTTAAATTCACTCATATTTCAGAGTTTCTGAGTCGGGAGCAACCCTTAGCACAAATGAAAACTAAGCCATCACTTTCTGGATTATACTGAGATGGGGCCACTGACACAACTACAGGCAAGGCTGACGGTGCAGCAGGGGACGAAGAGGGGTTTACACCTGCCTCGCGAAAAAAATAAGGCTTCATCAGGTTGACGAGATGAAGCCACATGACGCTTTCTTCTACAGTCTGGGGTGCCTATAAAAGAATCTGTGTCACTCAGTTTCTCTTGGACAGTGTAGGGCCCACAGAACTTTGTCTGGAGAGAAGATCTCTTTGAGCAGCCACGGGGACACGCACTGTGTGTTCAAACACCAGATCTGCGGGACTGAAACCTGTGGACTCCTGCACACGCTCTCTCGCCAATAGAAGGAGAAGAGGCAGACCCTCATCCCACTCTCTTCCTGACTCGAGTCAGAACTTTCTCATCATAGCTTTTAATGTTTGATGGAAACGCTTGAGCATGCCCTGTGATTCAGGATGATACACACTGGATTTTTAATGCTTTATGACAAGTGATTTCAAGAGCTGAGTGAAAATTTTGGATATGAAGTTTGACCCTCGGTCCGTTTGAACAGATTTTGGCAAACCGAAAGCGGAGAAAAAGTTCCCTTGCACTCTGACAACAGCTTTGACTTTAAGAGTGTGGTACGGAATAGCCTCGGGGAAGCGTGTGGCGGCACACATCAAAGTTAAAATATACTGACGTCCTGACTTTGTTTTTGGGAAGCAGTCCTGCACAATCAATGAGTATGTGCTCAAATGGTTCCCCTAAAGCCGGGATCAGATGCAATGGAGCAGGAGGAATAACTTGGTTGGTTTTACACTGACCTGACAAAGGTGACAGGAGCGGCAGTACCTTGTTACATCAGTTTTTAACCCTGGCCACAAAAAGTGATGCAGAATACGATGGTTTTTCTAATTCCTAAATGTCCAGAGAAACTGTCATGTGAAAGACTGATTACTTGGGGTCGGAACTTTTGTGATACAACTACCTGTTGAAATACATTCCACCCAAGATCACTCGAAGAGGGAGGGTGCCATTTACGCATTAACACGTTGTTGTCAATGCTGTAAACATGGGGGGTTTGCTCGTTGGAATTTACAGCAAGTAAACATTTGGTCAGAGTTGGATCATTCTGTTGCACATGGACAAAATCTGCTTTGCTTACCTCAAAAGACAGGTCAGGTGTAGCAGGTAGCAGGCTATCAGACACACATTTTTCTGCTTTTTCCACAGGTGGCTCAGCTTTCTCAGGATCATCTTCAGAACACAGGAAAGAGTCAGACAAATCAACATCACTGTATCTGCGCTTATGCACACATGTGACGACACAGGCAGGGAAAACAGAGGGCAGACTGTCAGCAGCAGATTCAGAAACAAAAACCAAATCATCAATGGGGTTTTCAATTACCTCGGAGATTGGGAAAATCTTTCCATTTGCTAGATCATTCCCCAGAATAATAGTAACCGCCTGTACGTGCAAGCGAGGGCGCACCCCAATTGCTACCGGGCCCGAAACGAGAGGTGACTGTAGGAAAACTCTGTGTAGCGGAGCCCGTGACACGCACATACATCTCCACTCCCCACACAAGAGCATCAGCACCACAAAACGAGTTACTAGAAAAAGGCAACGCGCTATCCAAAATGAGAGACTTGGTAGCCCCAGTGTCACGCAGAATCACAATCAGCAGACGATCCTCCTCTTTTCCAGTAGGTGAGGCAAACGCTTTTGAAATGAAAGGTCAGGAGGATCTGACGGGATTAGGCATAGAGACCAACCGACTCAAACCTGGAGAAAACCAACACTTTTTGGTTTTCTCCAGGTTTGAGTTTGCTCTTAGGGACGAAGTGATGGACAATTAGTAATGACATGGCTGGTGTCATGGCAATAAAAGCATTCACAAACGTTCATGGGAACTGAACCTCGCAGGCGTAGACAACGGAGTATATTCACACAGCTGAAAATGTAGCGCAATGGGTCAACAGAAACTCATCTGCGAGAACAGCAGCTTGAGGTACATAACAACATTTTCTGGAAGACACGTTTTGAATTCTTCCAACAGAACCAATTGTCTTAGCTAAGTAAAATCCTTCACTTTACTTGCACCTAACTACTTATCAAACAGGAGAGCCTTCTCCCTGGCAAACTCTACATGTGTTTGGTTGGCAGATTTTTCGCAGGACCGAAACATTTGGCAACATGCCTCAGGAACTAACTCATAAGCCATTAAAATAGTGGATTTCACAATTTCATAATCTAGACTGTGATCAGTGGATAAGCTGGTGCACACTTCTTGTGCTTTCCCCACCAATTTGCACTGCAACAACAATCTCCACACATCCTTGGGCCATTTTAAAGTGGTTGCGATGCATTCAAAGGCATTAAAGTAAGAGTCAACCTTACCTTCTCTGAAAGGTGGCACTAAAGCAATTTGCTTGCTTGCATCAAACTGGTCAGAGGAGAATCAGTCAGAAGTTTTACTCACAATTCTACTCAATGGGGTAGAGTTAACATTGCCCCATAGGCCTTATTCGGAGATGCAGTAGCTCAACTTCTTTGGCTTTAGCCTAAAGCTCCACCTCTTTCAGGCAAAGGGCAAGCTTAAGATCCTCCGTAATCAATTCTGGTGATTGTCCGGCCAGGATAATGTTTGGGACCTGAACGGCAGCAGGAGCCTCTGTGCCTGGTGTCATCTGTCCACTGGCAGCTTGTGGGATGGTGGCAGCAGCTTCTGATTCCACATCCACCACCAAACCTCCAGACGCATCAACTGGTCGAAGTTTCACCTTCGCAATTACCCCTTTTTCCACCATCTGCTCTGCCAGACACTGCTTAATTTCTGCCTTTTTTGGATTCAAGAGGACACTAACATTAAACAAATTTGCCACCAACAACAAATCTGCCTTGGTGCATCGATCCAACTTATCCATGGTGGGTTGTTGTGCAAAATAATCCACATCAAAGTAATTACAGCTAGTTTACCCCCTACACCACAAGAAAGCTGCCAACCAAAAGCTGAAGGAAACCTACAAAACACAATGAGCAAAAAAAATATGGCAAACGAAAAGAGCGTACAAGCCCCCACTTTATTTTCCACCCCAGTCTAAGGATACGCTTGAACTCCACTGTGGATGAACTGGTATCTTTTTAAGCCTCCAGCCTGGGTAAAAGACTTTGCAAACAACTCACATATGTACACTTTAACTCCACTGTGGATGAGTTGGTGTTTTTCCAAGTTTGCAGGATCATTAAAAGACTTTCCACACAAGTCGCAGCTGTACGGTTTAAATCCAGAGTGAGTAACTTGGTGACGTTGTAAAGTGCTACTCTGAGCAAAAGTTTTACCACATTGACCACAGCTGTACGCCTTGATTCCAGAATGGATGAGTTGATGACGCTGTAAGTTACCACTGCAAGTAAAAGCTTTACCACACTGATCACAGCTGTATGGTTTAACTCCACTGTGGATGACTTGGTGTGTTTTTAAGCTTGCAGGGTGGGTAAAAGACTTTCCACACAACTCACAGCTGTATGGTTTAACTCCACTGTGGATGAGTTGGTGTGATTTTAGGTGTCCTTTCTGGGTAAAAAGTTTTCCACACAAGTCACATCTGTACGGTTTATCTCCACTGTGGACGAGTTGGTGTGTTTTAAAGTTTCCAAGATGGGTAAAATTCTTCCCACACTCATCACAGCTGTATCTTTTCTGTCCCTTTCTTCTGTGAGGTTTGTCGGCCTCCTGAGAGCGCTGACTTCTCGCTCCGTGTTGGTCCTGCAGTGACAGAGATACAAACAGAGGCAGTGAGTGAAATGCAGTCGTGGAACAAACTGAAACTCCCTCCATTAGTGGGATCAAAGATGTCAACAAACACATTGTAGGTGGATGACTTGGTGTGTTTTTAAGCTTGTCCACTCTGGACAGAATCAACTTTTTGGAGACATTGTAGGTGTGTTGCGCCCCAATCTAGGGGTACAGGACCATAACATAAGGGTAAGAAAGGAAGTGACCCTGCCCGGGTCCCCCAAACCATACCCAGAAGCCAATCTTTGAAGTGAACGGTAGTTTATTTGTGTCTACACTGAAAACTTAAGTCCGGGGTGAATAAAGGCCAAAATAACAAACAAAACAAGCTAAGTCAGGAAAGGTGGTGCTACCTAAAACCCTATGTGAACCAAACAAACCAAACAAAAGACACACGCTACACCTAACTCCCTAACTGAGACGAACAGGAGAAAACAGCACAAAAAAATAGTAAGGCAGCTCACCCCTTCTGTTTCAGTGTCTATTTACAAGTGAACTAATTTACACACCATATACAAAAACTCAGTAAATCTCAGGAGCCACACACGGGTAACACAAGGTTTGGAAGCCAGGGTCAGGTCTGCTGCTGTCAGTTGCTGCCGCCGGCAACTGCTGGTGAGGCATCTTTTAAAAACAGCCACATGATCAGGGGACCAATCAGCCGCTGCCAGCTCTCCAATCAGGAAGGACCTGTAGATTCTTAAAGACATAAGCTGTCACCTGTCTGTATTTCCTGCACTCTCTCTCTTTTTCTTTCTCTCTGATTGTGTAATAAAAGTATGAACATGTATTTATAAGTTACACTTGTGTTTGAATCCTGCAGCTTATCACACACGGGGCGATCATGGCTCAAGAGTTGGGAGTTTGTCTTGTAATCGGAAGATTGCCGGTTCGAGCACCGGCTTGGACAGTCTCGGTCATTGTGTCCTTGGGCAAGACACTTCACCCGTTGCCTACTGGTGGTGGTCAGAGGGCCCGGTGGAGCCAGTGTCCAGCAGCCTCGCCTCTGTCAGTGCGCCCCAGGGTGGCTGTGGCTATAATGTAGTTTGCCATCACCAGTGTGTGAATGTGTGCGTGAATGGGTGGATGACTGGATGTGTAAAGCGCTTTGGGGTCCTTAGGGACTAAGTAAAGCGCTATAAAAATACAGGCCATTTACATTTGATTTCCATGTGTGACAACTGCAAGTGTCCAGAGTGAGGACAGACTGAGGGACCCACTGCTGCACATCATCTGTGAGGCTTTGCACCCCTGATGATCCACCAGGACAAACTCAGCAGTGTGTGAGGAAGAGGAGCAGGAAGAGCCAGCAGCAGCTGACAGATGGAGAGAATAGACAGACTGTTCCCTGTTTGTGAAGGAGTGCTAGAAAAGTTTAACATAACTAATTGTCTGTCCTGAATCAGTCTTATTAGGTAATGTTCAAATAATTTTATCATTCCAGTGTTTTCAGTGTGGGAGAAAGTACTCAGAGCCTTCAAGTTACACACTATGAAAGGCAGCAACAAGTTTAATATTCAGAAACCTAAAGTATGTATCAGCAGCAGAATGGAGTTAAAAATAAATGTTTGAAGGGCTTCCGGTTCCGGTGCACGCGGGCGATGGCAGCTTAGGAAGAGAGCTCTCGAGTGAAACTGATTAAAACTGCCCCATATAAATTAATAAACAATCTAAGTGCACCCAAAGAGGAAAAAGGGGCATAAATGACGTCCAGAAAGAACAAAAGAGTTAAAAAGTTAATGCGCGAAGGCGTTGAAGACGACAATGTGCAGCTAACAGAAGGGGCTAACATTAGCCCCATGGGGCCAGCCGAGGATACTCTCCCACTTCTAACCGCGATGGCTCTGGGACAGAAGATGAGGACGACTCAGTAAGTTTGACGCTGATATTGAAGGAACTGAGAGGCGTTGGTAAAGAGGTGAAAGAATTTCGAACAGACGCGAAAGCGCAACTGCTGGAAATAAAGGGCGAGCTGGACAAAGTCAACACGCGGCTCAACGAGGTGGAAACCAGGGTTGCTGAACACGAAGACAAGCTCCAGAACACAGATGAAATTTTGTTAGAGATACTAACAATGCAAGAAAAGCTTCAAACAAAACTAACATCACTGGAGGCTTATTCGAGGAGGGAGTCGCTCAGAATATATGGGGTGCCGGAGGGAGCTGAATCGGGAGCACCATCTATGGCCCACTTTGTGGAGAAGCTACTCCGGGAGAATCTTGCCATCCCACCATCAACATCGTTACAAATTCAGAGAGCACACAGAGCGATATCATCACTCCCGCCGGACGGCTCCCAACCCAGATCAATCCTGGTAAAATTCTTAAGTTTTACCGTCAAAGAAGAAGTGCTGAGGCTCGCCTGGCAAAAGAGAGGTTTTATGTTGAACTCCAGCAAGATTAACCTCGACAACGATTTCCCCTCTGAGATCATGGTTATGAGGAAGGAGTACGCAGAGGCACGAAAGGTCTTAAAAGAGAAGAACCTACGGTTTAGGACCCTCTACCCAGTGCGCCTCAAGGTTTTTTTTCGAAGAAGGAGCGAAAACTTACAACACAGTGGAGGAGGCAACGGCAGACCTGGCGAGCCGGGGCCTGCCGGTAAAGGTGATTACACCACCGGCAACCCCTAGAGAAAGATTACAAAGATGTCCGCTGTGGTGGGGAGTTGGTGGTCGGCGCCCGCGTCAGAACCGAGGAGTTGCAGGATACAAAGAGAAGCTGCAAGTATATAGACGTGAAGAGAACTAATTTAACTATATGTATTTGTTATGGACAATACAGTGAATTACAATTACTGTCGAGCTACAATGTGTGGGGCTCTTCGTTGTTGTGAGTGCCGTCGTAGTGGAAGGCCCCCTAACTCAGGGAGTAATAAGGGGTTTCCCTTCAAGATGTGAGGGTGTCAGTGGTAGTGTTCCACTGTCAGAAGCCAGCCTAGAAGCCTTTAAGCTTCAGTTATGTTCTAATGTTTTCTGTTTATTTTTAAATTTTTTCATTCGTTATTTTTTCAAGAGGGGGTTGCTTGCTGCTATTGAGTTTATGTGCTGTGGAAATTTAATATATCTAAATGGGAAGTGAATCAGTGAAAGTAATCTCTTTTAATGTTAACGGGGTTCTGAATGTGATTAAGATGAATAAAATACTGTCGAAATTAAGAAAGGAGAAGGCACAGATTGCACTACTTCAGGAGACACACATGAACCAAGTAGATCATTTGAGATTGAAATTGAAAAGAAAGGGTTTTAAATATGTATTCTCTTCTTCCATGAAGTCTAAACACAAGAGGGGTGTGGCTATACTTATCTCTAGTACCCTTAATTATGAACATATCTCGGAAGTAGGTGACGAGGAAGGCAGATTTGTTAAAATAACAGGAAGGATAGAGGGATCTGAAATTACAATATTAAGTGTTTACGCCCCCCCCTAGGAGCGAGTGGTTATTTTATAGGTATATGTTTGACTTAATGGTGGACTCTCGGGGGATAGTTGTCTGTGGGGGAGATTTTAACTTTAGGCTCAATCCCAAACTTGATTCCTCCCCTCCGACCAGTCAGGTATCAGCACTTACCAGAAAGGTTAATTCTTATATGACAGCGATGGGGATAATAGATGTATGGAGGGATCGCTACGTATCTACTAGAGACTTCACTCATTACTCTGGTTCATTTAAAGTGTATGCAAGGCTGGATTACTTTTTTATGTTTAAAACTGATAGGTTTAGGGTCAGAGACTGTGACATATTAACAAGAGACCTATCCGACCATAGTCCTATTTCTCTATCTCTACAGGTGGCTAGGAAAAAACGTAAGACACTGTGGAAATTTAATTCACACTTGTTTAATGATCCTGCCATAGTTTCTAAAGTAAAGGAAGATATTACAGAATTTCTAGAAGTTAATGATACAGGGGAGGTATCCCCAATCATTCTTTGGGACACGCTTAAAGCGGTAATGAGAGGTAAACTAATTTCCATTGCCTCCCACCTAAAGAGAATCAAAGGGCAAAAACTAGCAGACTTACAGGCAAATCTAAAGTTAAAAGAACAGGAGGACAGAAACACCGCAAATCTCACTGTAAAACAGGAAATCAGGAAAATACAGGGTGAAATTAATGATATTTACACCCAGGAGGCCCTAAATAATTTAACCTTTTTGAGGCAGAAATACTATGAGATAGGAGGGAAATCTGCAAAATATTTGGTACATAAATTACGCAAACAACTAGAGGAAAGTACGATATATCAAATTAAGGATCCCAAAACTAACATTTTGGAAACTAAATTAGAAAATATTCAGGAATGTTTTGAGACCTTCTTTAGTGAACTGTATTCACAACCGAATGCTACTGAGGAGAACTGTATTGATGCTTTCTTAAGTCATTTAGAATTACCTTCACTCCTTGTTTCTCAAAATGAGTATTTAATACATCCCATTTCAGCAGAAGAAATTAATGTAGCTCTTTCCAGATCAAAACCAGGTAAGGCAGTTGGGCCGGACGGGTTCAGTTCCCAGTGGTACCACACCCTGAGGGCAGATCTACTCCCCATATTATTGAAGTCTTTTAACTATACTCTACAGGAGGGAGAAATCCCACCCTCTTGGAGGGAGGCAATTATTTCAATCATCCCAAAAGAGGGGAAAGATAAACGAGAATGTGGAAATTATCGACCAATCAGTGTCCTTAACCTGGATTACAAGTTATTTACTTCTATTCTTGCTCACAGACTGGAGAAGTTACTACCTGTCCTCATCAATTTAGATCAGACTGGTTTTATTCATTATAGACAAACAAGTGACAACATTAAGAGAATATTACACATTTCTACTCAAATACAAAAAAATAAAATTCAATCAATAATAGGAAGTTTAGATGCCGAGAAAGCCTTCGACTCCGTCAGATGGGTATTTCTATACAAAGTTCTGGGGAAGTTTGGCTTTCAAGATAAGTTTATTAGAATAATTCAAGGTCTTTATGCTCAACCCTCAGCCCAAATTAAGGTGAATGGCGATCTCTCTAAACCCTTTATCCTGGAACGTGGCTGTAGACAGGGTTGTGCAATTTCGCCTCTTCTCTTTGATTTATTCATAGAAACATTAGGCCAATCGATTAGACAAAATTATAACATTAAGGGTGTTGCACTATCAGGAGTTGAACATAAAGTAGCAATGTTCGCCGATGATGTATTGGTTTGCCTGGAGGACCAAGAGAGGTCTTTTAGTGAGTTGATGTCTACCTTAACTGATTTTGGGAAGTTATCTGGCTATAAGATTAACATTTCAAAAACACAGGTGATGACCTTAAATTACACAGCTTCTGCAGCTTTACGTAGGAAATTTAAAATAAATTGGGATAATGAGAAAATCAAGTACCTGGGAATATACCTGACTGCAGACCTCTCTGGGCTCTTCCAGGCAAACTATGAGCCAATATCTGCAAGTATAAAAGATGAACTGCATAGATGGAATCTGATCCCTTTTTTGAGTCTCAGCTCCCGGATATCCTCAATCAAAATGAACATACTTCCCAGACTGCTTTACCTTTTCAGAAATTTGCCAATAGAAGTGTGTGATCATCAATTTATTCAGTGGGACAAATGGATCTCCAGATTTATCTGGCAGGGTCGAAAGCCAAGGGTTAAATATGCCACCCTACAGCTCCCCAAGGAAAAGGGAGGATTGGGCCTCCCCTGCCTCAGGAACTACTATTATGCCGCTCAAATAACCCCTCTCCTATACTGGTGCAACGAAACATATACAGCTAGGTGGAAGGAACTGGAATCCAACCTAGTCCGACCGGCTCCCTCTACAAGCTGCTATGGCAGATAAGGGTTTAATGTGTCGGCTGGAAACCTTGGGGAACCCCTGGCTAACTCACACCCTCCAAGTTTGGCAGAGGGTAATTAGCATTTGTGGGATACATAAAATGTTAAAAATTTTCAGGTGGTTTGCTTTTGATTCAGATTTTATCCCAAATAGACACGACTCTAATTTTAAAGCATGGATATCCTATGGCCTTACGACTTTCCTCTCTCTTACTCATAGAAATATTGTGCTCAGATTTGAGGCCCTGCGGGATAACCATTATTTGACAAAATACGATTTCCACAGGTATCTACAGCTGAGATCATATATTGATCATGAACGCAAATTGTCTGACTTTAGTGATGTTGAGTCGCATTTTTTCCTTATTCTGAAAAATGCTACAACCACGATTCCTACTAAATCCATCTCCAAATTATACAAAGCTCTCTCTAGTGCCAGCGAGGATAATACTTTATATACCAAAGATAAATGGGAAAGGGAATCAGGGATTGTTATTTCTGGGGGTGAATGGGAAAATGTTTGGCACTGTCAGTGGGCTACATCCAGTTCTATGAGCTGGAAGGAACATGGCTGGAAAAATATCATTAGGTATTTCAAGACACCATACCAGGAGAGATACAAAGGGGTCCATATGCAATGCTGGAGACAATGCGGCTCGACCGTGGCTAACCACTTTCATGTCTTTTGGGATTGTCCCAAGTTAAAAAATTTCTGGATGGGTGTCCAGACCTCTTTAAGTGCAGTTTTCAATGTCCAAATACCTTTAGATTTTAAGGTCTTATATATGGGTCTGATCCCCTTTCTGGAGCGTAAAAGTGAGATTAAGTTGGCACAATTACTTTTGGTGGCAAGTAAAAAGACAATTACTAGAAGATGGTTAAGCCCAGTCCAGCCTACACAAGAGGACTGGTTTGGGATCATTCTAGAGATATTTAGGATGGAAAAATTGACATATCTGCTAAGAAACCAAAAGGCCAAATTCTACGACATTTGGAACAACTGGATACAATTTATTACCCCCACCAGAGCTGACTTGACATGATTCTCACTGTTACCTGTTTTTTTTTTGGTTTTGTTTATTTTTTGTTTTTGTTTTTTTTTTGTACCATTATTATTTGTTTATTTATTTACTTGTTTACCATGACAGCAGCACGGACCTCCCCCCAATTTGTGCTTATAGTTCTATGTAATGTGTTCTAAGCATCTCCCTTTGGAGAGCAGGTGAACAACTCTCCCAGTAATGGCCAAAGGAGGGTAATATGTATTTGCTGATTATTGTTGTTTATCATCTGCTCTCCTAAACTAAATTTAAAAACCCAGAATGGACTCTGCTCATATGTTACTTGTATACTGCTATGCAGATGCTTTATGTTGTCCTACTTCTACTTGTCCAATCCAAATAAAGATATAATTTAAAAAAAAAAATGTTTGTTTCAGTACTATGAATTTCCCAAACTGAATTAATTTGCCTGAATATTGGTCTTATTGGTTTGTTTTGATTCCTAGTGGGGTTGTGGTTTACCTCAACTGCCTTGTATGTGCCTCAGAACTTTGTATTGCCTGAGCTAAGTTCTGTTCTGGTTCTTGTGTACTTTTTCTTTTGTCATTGTCTGCTATTATGGAGAAAATCCCCCAAAAATATTTTTAAAATATGATCTTTGTATTTTCTTGCAACTTCTGTGGTTTTTATTTGTGAATGTAGATTCTGTATGTATTGAGGAGCCCAGGATGGAAAAGATAAAGCTGCTGTTAACAACCAGCTGTGCACACAGTTTCAATAACAGTGTAACTGTGATATTTTTCTCACCTTTTGTGTTGAAGTCATTGTTTCCTCTGTAGTGGCTGAGCTGAGTCCAAATGGCTGAAATTGTTCCTCTGCTGTTCCACCAGACTCTTCTCCTCCTGTTACTCAGCTGGGACACAAAAGTATAGATATGTATTTTATCCCTGACAAGAAGAAGCAGAGCAAATAAACATTACTACACTCCTCAGTGACAACAATACCTATGAAGCTTCGAGGTGAAACCCCAGAAGCAACTACAAAAAGAAAGTCATCAGCTGCCTACAAGAACTTGAAAAAGCCACTGAGCGCCCTGCATACCACCACCTTTACCCAGGGGATGCTACACCCTGTATATATGGACTTCCATAGATACACAAAGAAGGAGTCCCACTCAGACTCATTGGTAGCAGCATAAACTCAGCCACCTACAACATTTCCAAGCACCTCATCACCATCCTAGCTCCCCGTGTGGGGAACACACCCCATCACATCAAAAACTCTGCTGACTTCACCAACAAGGTCCACAAACTTACACTTGATCCAGATGAAAGCAGAGTGTCCTTTGATGTGGTCTCACTTTTCACTTGTATACCTCCAACCGAGGCAGTGGAGACTGTCAGGAAACAACTACATCAAGACAGCTCCTTACAAACCAGAACCAGCTTCACCCTGATCAGGTCTGCACACTGTTAGACCTCTGCCTTACCACCACATATTTTAAATACAGACACAAACATGGATGTGCTGTGGGCTCCCCAGTGTCACCCATTGTAGCCAACCTTTACATGGAGGAAGTGGAAAGAAAGGCTCTTTAACAAGGACAGCACCGAGCCACATGATAGGGTGAAGCAAAGTTTCATAATGGCTTCACTCAGGACCTGCTGATAATGACACACACATTTGCTGTTGTGATGAGTACCACGATCACAGTGAGTCAACGACCCTTTCAAGGGTCAATACCTGGGACTCTCCACCATTTGGTTTCAGAACTGAAGAAGCCTCTTGGATGAGAGGTCAAACGTAAAGAAGTCCAGTCACTTTCTTTCTAAGCTTCTTAGACTCAGAAGAAAAGCTGTCCAGCTTTGTGTGTCTGTCAAAATGCTTTTTATAAATCCTGCTGGAATCAGTGTTATTACAGCTGCAGTCAAAGCAAGATAGAAATAATGAAGAAGGAAAGTTCAAATCTACTCAGACTAAATGTCAGACTTCATCCCAGCAAACAGCCACAAACTGAAACTCCCTAAATCTTTTGTAAAGACACTGAAGCGGTGGACTGATGAGGCTGTGGAGTATCTGCAGGTGTGTCTGGACTGCACCCAGTGGGAGGTTTTCAGGATTGTTACCAACAGTAACAATTCACAACTAGCCAACGGTCTGAGGCCATGTCCACATTAGTACGTTTTCGTTTGAAAACCCATCATTTTCTCTTCGTTTTGGCCTCCCGTCCACACTGAGACTGCGTTTTTGGTCAAGGAAAACGCAGCGTTTTGAAAACGCTCAACAAAGCGGATACATTTGAAAATGCAGTTTTCGCATCGCAGTGTGGACAGCGAACCCGGAGCCTTTTCGAAAACGATGACGCATGTTAGTCATGTTATGCAGTCATGTGACCAATTAAACTAAGATAGCGGAGGGCATTACAGAGCAGTTGTTTTGTTTGCTCTCAATTTTGACAGCCCTTTAAGCTTTTTAAGTCATTTCAGTGTGGATGAACAACTGTTTGGAAACAATTGAAAACGCCAGTGTGGATGACAAGTGTTTTTAGCAGAAAACGCAGTTTTCAAATTTATCTTGATAAGTGTAGACGTAGCCAGAACAGCTACTGCTGTGGATTCTACCAACAATGACCTGTTACTCCCCCATCCAAGACATCACAACTAGTGATCTGTCGTTCACAAACGAAATGGCTCTTAGAGCCAGATCTTTGAAGTGAACAAAGCGAGCCGGCTGCTTATTGGGAGCCGTGGGTTTTTTTCCCCCCCTTTCTCTCACCCTCTCGCGCACTTTTTTTCTGCTTCACTCCGCACGCGAGCATTGTATCGCGCTGGGAAGAGGGGGGAGGGGCGGTAGTTACACTCGCAGTAGCACAGGAGTCGGAGGGAAAGAGACAGAAAAGACAACAACGTCACATTAGAAAGGTATAGTAATCATCCACAACTATTTTCAGTTGCGGATGATAAAGGATTCAGAAAGTTTATTCATGCAGGCCCATATGACAGAAAATGTGCATCTTCTTTTTGTTTTCATATTTTAATTTATATTTAATTGTGTTGTGGTTTGCAGTGTTTTGTGTTGTTTCACTTTAAATTTGTTTAAAAGGAAAGCTAAATATTTAAATAGTTAAAAGTTGAAATGTAAATAGCTGGTTTTTGTATTATAAGATTTATTTATTACATTTTATGTGGAGTGAATAAATAAAAGTATATTTACGGTGGCTGCTAGAGACAAAGCACGTACAAATTCCGAAGCACGTAAAAACTCTGAAGCACGTACAAACTCCAAAACACGTACAAAACATAACGGAGGTGCTCTAGAATGCTAGGCGCAGTGTTGAGCTTTCGTTACCCTAGTGGTTACACAAGCCAGCAAGTACCAACGACCGGATTTGGTGTGTGGTATTTAGACTCTTTTAGAGACAGAACCCCACAAAGCAGCTGAAACAGACTCAGTATCTCCATCACAGTGGATCACAATATGAAGCACTTTAAAGTGGCTGCTGCTGAAAACTTCAACTATAGATATTGACAGACCATGTGACTTTGGCGCATTGCATGCCGGGTACGAGTGGCAACAACATCAAGACACTCCATCAAACACTAGCATTTCCAGCACCGGTAATCATTAATTCTGCTGTTTTAATCTCTACTTGCATTTTATTTACCCCCAAAACAGTTATGTACAAAACGATGAAGAACTCGGCAGGTCCGTACGAAGACAGACTTGACGAAAAGGCAAAAAAAAAAAGTATGAGGAAAAAAAAATCAAAGGAGTGAAAGGGTCAGACCCATACGAGCATACAGAGTGGAGTAAGCACGTTAGCGTGCTGTCCAACTTTCATCACGCACATATTTATTATTATATGAACCTGAGTGAAGTGTGAGTGCATACACTCAGAAAATGTTTAGCAACTTTAGATCCCTGCAACAAGCCCAGGTCCAGTTTACTTTGGTGATTTGGACTATTCCATTTCACAGCTGTTGTTACATTTTTTTTTTTTTAATCTTTTGTACAGGCCAACGCAATCTATTTGTTAGAATAGAATAATCCTTTAATTGTCCCACAAGGGGAAATTTGGTTGTATCAGCAGCAAAAACACACATATACAAACAGAGCAGGACACAGAACAGAAGCACAATTTTTACATATTTACATCATGGACAATAGTTACCAGAGCAGAGTACTGTACAGTTGTTTAAATTAGCGTACACATAGTGTGCAAATGGAGCAGGATACTGAAAGATGTTTAAATAGTTAAGAATATTTAGAATAATTAGAAAAGTGCAGATTGTTTATTGTACCTGTGCATTAAAAAGTAGACATGTAACTTCCAATAAGTTAGTGTATATATAAGCTGAGAAAAGTAATGTGCAAGTTATAACAGTAGAAGTTGTTACAGCGCTGATGTAGACATCTGTTTCATGTTTTAGTATTACACAACATTTTCAGATCTAATAGAAATAAAATGAGTGTTTCGTAATTCATTCAATTTTTCTTTATTTATAACTGGCATTATTGTTTCATTCTATTATAGAATCTTACAAGAAAGAGGCAAAATTGTATTCCATCATGCTTTATTAGCTGCTTCGGTGAAAAACAAATCAACAATTAAAAAAAAAAACAACATACTGGAAAACAGTTGCTTCAATACAACACTTGGGCACATATATGCGGGACTTTTCGTGGCTGTTTTGATATCGCTCTCTCTCTTAACCGATCAAATCCCGCTGTGGTAGCAGCTTTACTCTCGGTATGACCGAAGTTGATAGAGGGTGCCCAGTCTGGATCGCATTCCAGCATTTTGTAGGCTGGTTTGGAAAGAACCAGCCTGTGGAAAGAACTTCTGCCATTGATACGCAAAACTAAATGAAATCCAACATTCAATCCACAGCATGATTAAAAACATTCTTCTTCTCCCAAATCACCAAGAGCTGCACATTAACCACCACAATATATTTTTATTCTCTGTGCTTTCAAATATGAACACTGTTTACTTTCATCTGTTTCATTAGTTTTTGTTAACATCTTCCTGTGCATCACTTTACAGCAGCCAGACTCATTAAAATGAGACTTTGTAGGAGTTCACTTCCTCTCATGTGTTCATCCACAGCAGCTGGACAATAAAGTTTATTGTGACCCTGATACTGCAGCAGATCGCTCTGATTTCCTGTTATCACTTCAAATAGAAATGAGGCTGTAGAGGTTTGGTGCATGCAGAAAAACAGCTGCAGGGACAATGAAAAGACTTTTCTGCCCCAACTTTCTGCCAGCAAACGCTCAACTTCTCCCAGCATGCTGAGCTAATGATTAGTTGGTGTTTTTCTCCAAACACTCTCTCACTCTTCTCTCAACGTGTTCACAATAAACTGTGAACAGACACCGAGGAGAGCAGCAGAAGACCTCATTCAGGAGCTAAACTCAACATGAACTGAACTCACAGTAAAGTTAGCTCGGTGCTTACCTTTAGATGAGCCCACAAACCGAGAGAAACTCCGTGATGAAGCTGGAACTCTTTCCAAACACAGGAAACAGATCAGGGAGCAGAGACCCACGTGGTTCACGCTGATCTCAGCTACGATCCAGGAGACAAGGGTGGGCAGATCGATGCAGATATCGATCCAAACGTTGTTAGTGGTTTATGATCCATACTTTAGTTTGTGTCTCTCCTCTAAGTTCACTACTTTACTCCCGTTTCATGAAAAAACAGCTTTCTCTGCTCGACTCCTCTCCTGCGCACACACTTTGCTCCGCCCCCTTCTTCCTGCTCTGCTGTGATTCGTTACTTTGCGGTCACGTGACGCAGCAGTGCTTCGCAAGTAGGTGAGGTACCTCCTATTTCCTTCTATTAATCTTTTTTCCTGGCCTCGAAAAACGGAAAACTTCATCACTGGTAGGAGAATTGCTGAGGACTAAGTAGAAGAGAAGAGCGGTGCCGAGAATTCGAACA
Organism: Pelmatolapia mariae; assembly: GCF_036321145.2. Taxonomy (NCBI): domain Eukaryota; kingdom Metazoa; phylum Chordata; class Actinopteri; order Cichliformes; family Cichlidae; genus Pelmatolapia; species Pelmatolapia mariae. The sequence continues at coordinate 3,784,422 of NC_086235.1, read as the reverse complement.
GTCTTACTATTGTCTCTATTGACAATAGAGATTGAAAATGTGACGTCATTCAGGGGTAAAACCGCAAAGGATTCTGGGAACGAGTGGCAAGCGGTACTGGGCTTTCACATGAAAACAGTCACACAGCCATAAAAAGAAACACAAAAAATGGCAAGAAGCTGTTGTCTTATTAACCGCAATAGCCGGTCGCATGACAGCCATTACGTCGTGGAAGAGAAATTGTTTAAGCCATGTTTCCGAAGTAACAAAGAGTCGAAGGATGGCCTGGATTGCAGCCATTCGAAGACCAAATATAACGTTTCAAAGTTTTTTTTATTTTTGTAAATAAATAAATGTTGATGTTGTGCGATGGGATTGTGTGCCTCAATTTTAGTTATAATGTGCCAAATCACTACAACAGACGGCTCAAGACAATACCGTCCAGAGTAAGGACGTTGTTAGACAGTGTTTCTAAGATTTTTACGCCCCGTTACAATAACCTCAGTTTAACCAATAAAAGTGGGTATCATCTGCATAGCAGTGAAAAGCCTTTAATAAATCCCAAGCCTCACTTGAATACATACGTAACAAGCGTTAAGAATTACCTAGTTTGCATTTTTATTAATTAATTGATTGATTGGGAATTAAAAATAATACAATAAAGACAACACACTAGTTCTCATGAATTCTTTATTAGGTTTTTTCATGTAGGATTAAATTGACAGCTTGTAAAGGTGAAGCGACAAGGTCCATCCTACCTGTGTCAGAAAAGAGCCAAAGTTAGAGCTGCTTACATTTAATCATTTGTCGGTAACCTATGTGAAAAGAGAATTTGTAAAAGTAGTCACCTGTCCCGGTTGCTTCTTGCAGGATGTGGAAGCGGCTCAATCACCTGCTTAAGAGCTCCTGGAGCAGACCAGTGTGCCGGGTTAGGGGAGTATGGTTAGATAGTAACGGTTGAAGCATATGTTATTGATTTGTTTATAGTACGTATTTTGGAAATATGTATATGTTTGTTACGTGCTCTAATGTTATTGTACGTTAATGCTTTCATTTTGATTAGTTAACACCCATACTCGGGCTAGTCCGGATGCTCACCCGAATAGGTAGAGTATAAAAGGAAGCCATTTTGGGTTTTTTTTTTTTAGTGGGTTGTGCTGTTAATACGTGCCTTCTTTAATAAAGTGCCAGTCTCGCGTCATATTATTGGAAGGAACCCATGACCGCCTGCCAAAAACTGACAGGTTGTGATCTCGGTGAAGAGGTAGATACGCAGAGACAACATGAGTATGAGAGGGCGTGGCTTGAAGAAATGAGACTGGGTATAATACTTCAGAACATCAAAATACAATGCAAGAACATAACTTTAAAAATGGTGTTTTTGGGGGGATGTGAAATAAATAAAAAACTCGCAGCCTCAAAACAGAAGCTGTATCCAAACAGCCTTTAATAAATCCCAAACTTTACTTGAATACATACAACAAGCGTTAAGAATTACAACGTCTTCAGCATCTACAGTGAGGTCACACACACACACACACACACACAAAGTAGAAAAACTGATTTCAATACACTAGTTGAGCAATGAAAAATTATGCGACCACTCAACTAATCTTAAAGGCTCATAAAAGAAAAAAAATTATGACAAAGTTAAACGTATCGAGTCTGTCAAAACTAAAAACAAAACTACGATAAAATTAAAAAGGAAACACAAATTGTCCTTGCTTTTTCCAAAAACGGTGAAAATGGTTGTCAAGAGCCCCATACCCCTTGTCGATATAATGATAACGAGTGAAAAACTAAGAATTTGTAAAATAAGAGTTCATCTGTACAAAACAGGCAGACAAACTACTGCGATCATTCTGTCTCTACACAGCCATCTCCTCAGAATCTGTTTTACTCTCAACTTCCTGCAACAACGCGCCAGGTTTGCCTTGCTTTGACCCCACAACAGAGGCTATAATGTTTTCTAGGTGAGGATTTCCCTTCGCTTCCTCCTCAACTCTTTCCAACACCTCCCCATACCCATCTTTCTTCAGATTATCCACAAAGTTTTCAAATATAGTGAGCAGAGGAAAGGCGTACTCAATCACATTCTCGCTAAGGTTCGGAAACCCGTAGAAAAACCCGCCGCTGTGCAGACCAAACACTCGTCCCTCGGCATCGAAAACCGGGGAGCCGAAAGAGCCGTGGTACATGAGAGTGTTGTAGGTGACGTAGATATTTTCATACGGGTCGTTTTTGATCTGCTGATTGATTTCACAAAGACTGCAAAATTCCTCGCAGTCTTCTAAATTGTCATTATTCTCAGCATGCTCTCGCCTCTCTTTCTCCACGACCCACGTAGGACTCATTTTTTTCACTCCTCCTCCCGGGTGTCCGACGACACAGGCCTCGCCGTCTGAAGGTACAGGCCCAAATCTCTTAAGGAGCCCCGGCGGCACTTTCTCTGTTTCCAGCTTAAGTATGACACAATCTAACTTATCGTCGCCGATGAACACCTTAGCGCTGAGGTTGTTCCTGTCTGATTCTTGGTCTTCAAAGTTAAAGACCACAGTAACGTTTACAAATTCACGCCAGTTAGGTGTGTTTGATTTAACCCAGTAGTCAAATAAGCGGGCGTTGGTCAAGACAAAGTTGTCAAATAGCACAAAGCCTGTGCCTTGCTTTATGAAGGAACCGGTTATGAGACAAACTGACTCGCTCAGTTCAAGCAGCAACATAACGCTGCGAATTTCAGTAAAAGGCTGCCGGCTCTTTCCAAAGCTCTCCTTCCTGTACTTCAGTGCTTCCTGAAAAGAATTTTTAGGGAATCTACTCTCCATCCATCGTTTCAGACGCGGGTACTGCCGACAAAGTAGACCGTAAACCTCCTTACGGTCAACGCTGCTGCCCGTTTCTTTGATTGACGTTGTTAGACTCAATCCGTTCTGTCGTGCTACATCTAAGACCGATGTCATTCCGCCGCTGCGCTTTGCATTATTTGATGCGTGTGGAGGTTTCTGCTGCCCTGGGATGGCTACATCCGTATCTGCTCCCTGTGGAAAACATATCTGGAATTTCTTATTGTCCAGACAATCAATTATGTCTGTGCACTCAGTCTTACGTTCGTCGTCGATGTTAACCAGCTCAAAGTAGCCCAGGTCATCGGCGAAGCGACCGTCTCTTTTCAGAGCCTCGGCCGCAGTTATTCCCTTCTCCCCGTAAACACAAAGATACTCGAACTGTTTTAAAGCGTCATTTTTTAAAAAACTTTTCTCTTTTTTGGCATTTAGTCCTCCCTTTGTAGCGATGTAAAAGACAGAATAGCAATCTCTCGCCTTAACCATCTTCTTACATTGACTGAAAGGCCTCCGTGCAAGCTTGAACATGTTGCGTGTGTCGTCTGAACTGGATTTCAGTCTGGACTGATGTCCGTGTTGGTCCTGCAGAGAATCAGAGTTGGAAAAGTTGTTAATGTAGCAAAAAACCAAAATGTATTGCATTTTGTTCATAATCTCTTTTAAGTCATGATAGTTTTTTATCGCTTTCACTGGAGTGGGTCTGCACAGTTAAAAAAACTGATTTACATTTATCGTTTATTACTTTTATCGGACATCCCATTTATGCACATTTAAGAAATAACGTGGAAAATATCCTTTTGTTTGCATTTGGAGACTCGGCATTTGAACCGTCCCAAATATCTGGACCAGGGAACCAACTCCTCAAACCGGTAAAAAGGTCAAGGACACAGTTACACGATCGCTAAACTAACCTGTTTTTGAACCATATAAGCATGAGCCCTGGAATCTCGGTTTAGCACTACACATTACTTTTCTTATGTTCAGTATACAGGAGTTGCTCACACTCCGAGTTGCACTAATGTGTCTGGCAGCTGTCCCAAATGGAATGTCAGGCCGTACTCACGGCTGACACCTCCTTGACCTTATGTGCACGAGCCCTTCGACTCAGCTGCAAAGTGCTTACGGGGTCAGTTTCATCAGAATTATCTGCCGTCATTCAGACATAAGTTGAGCAACAGTTTAACCAATTTTCCATCAAAGGGATTAAACAGAACATAGGATGTAAGTTAAGGAAATATAAGTTTGACTATGGAGCACATCTCCTTCAGCGTTCACAATAATGGGTTGCATTTCTCTCAGTCAACTGACTGTTTAGGGGGTAAAAGCGGCTAATAGTTAGTGGGCTCTGTGGTTGTTGTTTTTTAATCACACTAGGAGTGAACAAAAGCAGAAAAAAAACCCTGTAAAGATGCAGACTGTGAAAGTCTGGTTTATACCATAAATCTTACCAGCTGTAGCTGGGGTTTTTTTGTGTTTTAAGTTATAAGCACGTGTCAAGACTTCTGTCTCCCATTGCTGATGTGATCCTCCTTTTTTGTTCCCTATTAATGATCTACGGTGATTTGTCCCCATAAAATAATAAGGCTTTAATGAAATCATTGTGATACAGAGATTTGGATTCTTGTGCATGCTTTGGATAAAAAAGTAATTTTTTGTCTACACTGAATGTAGTTTACCGACTGCTCCTCAGTCCAAACTGACTTTATGGTTCATACGTGTCAACTCAGGGAACTCTTGCCGTGACCTCCGCTCTGTGAGCACACACACGCACACACACACACACACACACACAAGGAGAGAAACAGAAAGATCATTAATGCAGAGGCTTGCAGCAGCTCTTGGATTTTCACTCTCTGTCGGATTTCGGAAGAACGGTCACATAAATTTCATTACAAATTTTTTACTTTTGTGTCTTTAAATCCTTTCTCGTTCAAATTGTTTATTCACATAGTAAAGAAGTAGCTCAATAAGTAGGAACAGCGATAGTTTAAAGACATTTTCTACAATAATTTCATCATCCGCAGTTTGTGAAAACTGCGGTTAAAAAACAAATCTGTAAATTCACAAATGATGGACTCTTTTCAGAGGTACGCTTCATGTACTGATTAACATACAGTTCGAAGATGTACATTAGGGTGCACACTGGTTATGCCATTACGTATTTTGCTCAAGAGTCTGTTTGAGCTAAAAACTTAAAAGATATCTATGTATATTTTAACATAGATAAAATGTTTTTTGATAACAAACGAGTCACAATTTAAACACTGTTTAAATAATCAGAGAGATATTTATAAAGGGTTGGCTTACCGTGAGCAGAGAAACACGCTGTATTGTCTCTTTTGCATGAGCCACACCAGAAACGCTCTGTGCAGATAGCAAAGTCTGCGCTGTGGGAGTGTCTGGACCCTCCACGCCAGCATCTGCAGCACAACCTCGCACTGGTCACCAGGGGCACGGCAAACTTGTAAGCCCTAGTTCCGGCTCTCGGTAAATATGCTTGAGTTGTTCTTGTGTCCAACAAAAATGAGTTCTGATATGTTTTATTTTTAATGTTACTGCGTTGAAGTTAGCACAATTTAAAATCAAAAAATTATTAGTCTCTTAAATGAATGGCATCTTGTTAGACCGGGGGCTTAAAAAACTAATACATTGTTTTTACATCTTGTGCACTTGGGCACACTTAAATGAAACTCGAAAAGTGGGACACACAATATGGAGATGATGACTTGACATTTGTTAGGGAGGAGTGTAAGTATAGAGAGGAGGAATTCCCATTCATGTACTCTGCAATGTGCATTGTGTTCTGTTTACTTTTTTTCAGAATAAATGGCTGTGAAAAAACCCATCAAAGTTGAGGTAAGTATTCACCACAATATCGTGGTTTTTATTATTAGGGGCAAATTTCTCTTTGTGTAAAAAATTAAGCCAACATCCAAGTGTCAAAGGTCCCTGAAGCTTATTTGTGCCACAGATGCTAATTCAGTGACTGCGTGTGAGGAATGTTTTGAGACCTGTCTGATCTTAAAAAAACTAACTTTGTTGTTACATTACAGCAATATTGAGGAAAGATTTAATGGCTGATCATGGAGCAGGATGAAGGTCAAAGGGAAAGTCCCTGCCACGCTTCCGGTTATGCTTCCATCCGGCGTAGTCATCCGGCCGGTCCGTGCTATATCACCCCTCCTGACCCGGAGTGGTATAACGTTTTGTAGAAAAGTTTGATCGATTTGCTCTCTCTCTCTCTCTCTCTCTCTCTCTCTCTCTCTCACTCTTACCAAAATAATAAATTCTCTGGGGTTTTTTTTTTCTCATATGTTTATGGTATGAGACGGAGGAAGCATCCCGATCTCTCCGAGGTAATGAACCGACGGAACTTATTCAAGTTCTCAATATGTGCGCTGTGCTTTTTTTTTTTTCACTAAGGGTTATTTTACACGTACATTGAGTTGAGGCCAATATGAAATTCTTTGCTTGGCTGGAGGCATTAAGAAATACTAATAACGATTAGAGGGGTTGTTGACTCCTTCATGGTGTGCGTAAAGCAAGGCCATTTTCTTTTAGGGTTTCTGTCTATTGAGAAAACCCATTGTAAAAGTAGCTCAAAAAATGAAGAAAAACTTTTTACTTTGGTCTGAGAAGGAGTGGCTGCACAAAACCAAAATACCTGGTGTTTTAATTGTTTAAGTAAGGCCGATTTCTGAAGATGTGCGCTGCGCTTTTTTTCCTCTAAGGTTTACACATACGAGGTGGGTGGTCTGTAGGTTACAAGCGGATAGAAAGTTCTTCTTTTCATTACAAGCACCTGCCTCCACCCCACTCTATAAAAATGCATTTTGTTACTAGGCTGATAATCTTAAATGTTTTTTATTGCGTCTGTAATATAAGAAAGTAAAATACTATTGAAAGAAATGGTTCTCTACAGCCAATAGGAAGTCACTATTTTCTTTTCCCATTACAAGCGCTGGTGTAGCTTACCTCTACCCGGCACTATATATGTGTAATATATATATATATATATATATATATATATATATATATATATATATATATATATATATATATATATATATACGTATATATATGTGTAATCCGTTACTAGTCAGATAATCTCAAAGTTTTTTTATTTTATTGTGCCTGTCATATAAGAAAGCAAAATAAAGCCGCTATTGAAAAAAGAAATACTGAGAAAATATTTAAACATTCAAACTACGAGTTTGTGGAAAACTAACTGCTGCTCTGTCTCTCTATACAGCACAGAGTCATCAGCTGCGTCACCCCTATGCTTCAGGAACCCTCCCTCCCTCTCTGATCTCCCCAGCAACCATACCCCTCCCCTCATGCTTATGGAACTTGATGCAACAGGTCTGAAAATGACTAGACACTTCTGGAGTATTTCTGGTAGGGTCAAAAGGTCTGGATTGAGGCCTTCAATAGTAAATATGCTGTATTTGAATATGTCATACTCAGAGATGTAGCCCCACTTTCCACACCCCTCAAAAGGCAGAGTCCATTCTCCCCGCAAGCTCCTCGGAGCCGGTATCTGGCTGCGGAACATGAAGATGTTCTTATTTCTCCCTTCTTTCCGCGGAGCAGTGGTCGCTTCCGATCTGTTACTGTAGACGGTGACGGGGGTGTCGCTGATAATCGACGAAGACCACTCGCCGCCGCTGCCTCCCATGCTTTCGGCCTCGGGAGAGCAGATCTCTTCCCCGTCCAAGTACAGAGGAACGCAGGGCTGCAGAATGAAAGGATCCATCTTGTGTCTGTGCATAGGATAGTATAGTGCTCCGCCGTCCTCTCTGTTTTTATTCTCTTTCCTCCACAGACCCCCCTCCCTCTAAAAACTTTTTTTTATTTTTTCAAAAACAACAGGTGCCGCAACACGTGACGCGATTATGGATCAAATTACACACTTCCGGAGGGGGAGGGGAAAGGGGTGGGGGGGGGGGGGTGAGGGGGGTCATCAATCAAATTTTGACACAAGGTGGGGTGTAACATTTTTTTCACCTGGTTACCACCATGGGGTAGCTGACGAACTAGTGAGGAACTGATGCCAATGCTAGTGTTTAAGTAAAGCCTTGCTGGGTGCTGTTAATAAAAGTCGGATGAGGAAAGGCAGCAGGCACCAGGACTTCACCCTGAGGGCTGACCCAGGTAAACACCAGTAAACAGAAAAAAAAACACCTTATGCTTACTCTGATCCTAACACTTGCTACAGTCAGCTTAAATGCCTGTGGTACATAGCCAGTGTTGGGGAGTAACGGAATACATGTACCTTCATTACGTATTTAAAATACAAAATATGAGTAACTGTATTCTTTTACAGTTAATAGTAAATTCAATTCAATTTTATTTATATAGCGCTAAATCACAACAAAAGTCGCCTCAAGGCGCTTTATATTGTACAGTAGATCGCACAATAATAGATACAGAGAAAAACCCAACAATCATATGACCCCCTATGAGCAAGCACTTTGGCGACAGTGGGAAGGAAAAACTCCCTTTTAACAGGAAGAAACCTCCGGCAGAACCAGGCTCAGGGAGGGGCGGGGCCATCTGCTGCGACCGGTTGGGGTGAGAGAAGGAAGACAGGATAAAGACATGCTGTGGAAGAGAGACAGAGATTAATAACAGATATGATTCAATGCAGAGAGGTCTATTAACACATAGTGAGTGAGAAAGGTGACTGGAAAGGAAAACTCAATGCATCATGGGAATCCCCGGCAGCCTATGTCTATTGCAGCATAACTAAGGGAGGATTCAGGATCACCTGGTCCAGCCCTAACTATATGCTTTAGCAAAAAGGAAAGTTTGAAACCTAATCTTGAAAGTAGAGATAGTGTCTGTCTCCTGAATCCAAACTGGAAGCTGGTTCCACAGAAGAGGGGCCTGAAAACTGAAGGCTCTCCCTCCCATTCTACTTTTAAATACTCTAGGAACAACAAGTAAGCCTGCAGTGCGAGAGCGAAGTGCTCTAATAGGGTGATATGGTACTACAAGGTCATTATGATAAGATGGGGCCTGATTATTTAAGACCTTGTATGTGAGGAGCAGGATTTTGAATTTAATTCTGGATTTAACAGGAAGCCAATGAAGGGAAGCCAAAACAGGAGAAATCTGCTCTCTCTTTCTAGTCCCTGTCAGGACTCTTGCTGCAGCATTTTGGATTAGCTGAAGGCTTTTCAGTGAGTTTTTAGGACATCCTGATAATAATGAATTACAGTAGTCCAGCCTGGAAGTAATGTAACAGGTGGTATTCAGAATACAGTTACTTTGTTGATATGAATGGATTACATGGAGGTATTTTCCTGTTTCCACGCTGGTGGAAACCCAAACAAAATGCGCATTAAGAGGCTCTGATTTCTGTGTCTCAATCTTGCAGCCCATGTCACCTCTACTTGCGGCCCGCATAATGACGTGAATAAATATTTTTTAAAAATATTCACAAAAAATCCCATATGGAAAAGAAATAGAAAAAACTTATAATGGACTTGCGTCAGATTTGGCCTACTTCATATAGTGAATCATATAAGGCTTATATGATTTACTCATGAAAGTGTCCACTTTCTTATATTGTTTTAGTAAGTGTCCAAAACATACAAGTTTCATTTATATAACTATTCAAGGGATCTTATATTTGTTTTCACTCTTACATGCTTTTCATACAAGTTTCACACAAGACAGATACAAACTTTATAAGATTTATATATATCTTTTTCATATGGGATGATATAATATGAGGGCAATAGGCAGAGTGTTACAGGCATAGCCCTAAAGAATGTAGTCTTATAGGCAGTGTAGCCTAGTTGTAAGTAAGCTATTAAGACTCGACTGTACACTGTGTTCGTGTTTTCCTCCGAAACAATAAGTTCCACGGAAGCAGCCTTTCAACGCCTCTCTCTTTCTCTCACTATCAAAGTTGACCCAGACAACAAAGTAAAGCTAGTTTTCAGCTACAAGACCGACATGAACCCGACATTTTTGCCAGAGGTCCCTTTACTCGGTTCGGAGCTGCGGACCTGTTTTATATACATGTGGAATAGTTTTCTACATGAGATTGCTGCAAAAAGTGCAGTCTTACCTAATGTCTACTGTACTGTTACTCATTTTATATTAAGATTTAAAAATCTAGTTGATATTCCTATGGCGAATAACCTTCAGTAAAAGAAATAAATCACACAGCAATAGTACGTTGATGTAGTTGTAAAAAGCAAGATAATATATTAAGTAATCCAAAGTATTCAGAATACATTATTCTCATTGAGTAGCGTATCGGAATACATTAAAAAATACATTTTGGGGCATGTATTCTGTAATCCGTAGTGGAATACTGTCAGGTCCGACGGTGCTCCGACCGGCGACCTGTGTGTATGTGTGTTTGTTCTCTCTTTCTCTCGCTCTGTTTCTCTCTCCGGCTCCGCTGCGATTGTTACGCGGTCGCGTAGCAACGGGAGAGAAATAATGTAAGATACCTAGGTCACACTACAAATCTGAAAAAACTCGAAAACTTGGAAAAAGGAGTTAGCTTTACAAAAGAAGAGGAGGACATTTTTTGTGAAGTTTGTGTTGAGGGCAAATTATCAAGAAAGCCTTACAAATACGTGGGAGAAATACGATCAAAACACACGAACAACATTAAGCTACTCGCCCAGAGAAGAACGGCGGCTGCTGCCATCATCATCCATCATCATTTCTGCTACACTGGCAGGGCTAGGGGCCAGGACTCTCCTCTTCAGGTTAATGAGGGATGTTGATAACTCTGGGTCTGATAACAGGCACAACACCTGCAGTAGACGTGCTCAGTGTGAGGTCTCGCAGCAAGCTATCAAATACGGTGCATTTACGGTGCTTTTAAAAAAACGCTATGCGTCGCCAGGTGTTTCATCAGATTCGAGGTGTTACCTCCTTTGCACAGTATCACCTTAAAGCACTTGTTGCAGGCTGCTGAGTTTGCATCTTTTGCTGTGAAGTACAGCAAGACTTTTGACAGCTTCGCCTTGGGCATTTTTAATCTGTAGCTCTGCTCTAAAAGAACGTACGTACCTGGGCCCGCCTACTCTCCTTGCAAATGTAAAATGATTGGCTAGAATCCAAAGTGTATGACATCTCAGGAAAAAAAAATCACTGAAATAAACACAGAAATGTGCGCTGCTTTTCGGTCTGGTTACTATCATTTATGTCAGAACCGGTGCCATTATGGAAAAAGTTGCCGGTACCCATCCGGTAATAGATACTGGATGGGTACCGGTATCTATTATGTAGATACCGGTACCCATCCCTACTCAGAACTGACAATGGTGGGGAATACACATCTAAAGAGTTTCAAGAATACTTGAAAGCTTAAGGCATCCACCATGAAATGACTGTACCACATACACTGCAGCAAAATTGTGTTGTAGAGAGAAAAAACAGAACTCTAGTGGAATCAGCTAGAAGTATGCTGTCACATGCAAAGTTGCTAGACACATTCTGGGCAGAAGTTGTTGCTACTGCAGCTTACATACAGAATAGGCTCCAAACATCTGCTTAAAAGAGTGAAAGACCTTATCAGAGATGGTATGGAAAAAAAAAAACAGACATTAGCGATATGAAAGTATTTGGATGTGTTGCTTATGCTCATGTTCCAGACATAGAGAGAAAGAAGCTGGACAAAAAGGCAAGTTTGTTTCCTGGGATATGCAACCAATGCAAAAGGCTACCGACTGTGGGATGAGGAAAAACGAAAAATACTGATTCGACGAGATGTGGTCTTCAATGAAACAGATTTTAATTGCAAAGAAAGTGAAAATGATCTCTGTTTGGCGAATGAGGTGACACTACGCCTGGGTGAAAGACAAACAAGTACTGAGGAGACTGTCGCCAGTGAGGCTACAAAAGGAGATCAGCGGATCAGAAGACCTCCAAAGAGATATGGATTTGAGGAGTTTGCTGACGTAGTTACAGTTGACCATTATGCAAACATCTGTTGTGTCACAGAACCAAACACACTGGAAGAGGCTATGTCAAGTCTAAATGCAAAGGAGTGGAAAGAAGCAGTTGATTTGGCATATGAGTCACTGCTGGAAAATGTCACATGTGATTTAGTGGCCCTACCAAAGGACTGCAAAGCAGTTGGATCAAAATGGATCTTTAAAGTTAAGCATCACAGTGATGCACAAGTGGGAAGATTCAAGTGCAGACTTGATGTCAAAGGCTATTCACAGATTTATGGTGCAGACTATGATGAAACATTCTCTCCAGTTGTACGATTTGGTTCAATTTGTACTTTGTTATCATTTGCTGTGCAAAACAATCTAAATGTGCTTCAAATGGATGTTGTGACTGCATTCTTGAAAGGACACCTGGAAGAGGAAATCTACATGGAGCAGCCAGAGGGTTATATCAAACCTGGGCAGGAACATCTAGTGTGCAAACTAAACAAGTCAATATATGGACTGAAGCAGTCTCCACGTTGCTGGAGCAAAGCTTTTACAGAGTTCATGAAAAGCATTGGTTTTACACAGAGTACTTCAGATCAGTGTGTGTTTGTTAGAACAGGTCAGGAGTTGGAAATATTGGCTGTGTATGTTGATGATCTGATTTTGATTACCGAATCAACAGAGAGCACGAAGAACTTAAAGGACACTCTGAAGAAACACTACAAAATGAAGGACATGGGTGAGCTATCCTACATTCTGGACATCTCAGTGGTCCAAGACAAGGCCAAAAACCATGTTGTGCTTCATCAGAGACAGTTTATTGAAGACATACTACAAAAGTATGGAATGGACAGTGCCAATCCAGTAGCAACTCCAGCTGACACAAATGTCAAATTAAGAAAGAGTGATGATGTCAGTCAACCTGTAAACCCAAGCATGTATCAGTCAATGGTTGGAAGTTTACTGTATGCTGCCATGGCCACACGACCAGATATTGCACAAGCAGTGGGTGTGGTGTCAAGGTTCAATGGAACCCAAACACTACACACCTGACAGCTGTGAAAAGAATCCTGAGATATTTGAAAGGAACTCTAAACCTGGGACTCAAATATCAAAGGACAGAAACAGGAACCTTGGTTGGGTATTCAGATGCTGATTGGGCAGGTGATCAGGACGATCGACGTTCTACAACTGGAAACATCTTTCTACTTGCAGGAGGTGCAGTCAGTTGGCTTAGCAAGAAACAAGCAACAGTTGCACTTTCAACTACAGAGGCTGAGTATATTGCTTTGAGCCAAACTGCACAAGAAGGATTTTGATTAAGACGACTGAGACTAACTGAGCTTGGAATGGAGACCACAGCAACAGTGATCCTGGAGGACAATCAAGGAGCAATTGCAATGTAACAGGCATCTCCGAAAACGTTGGAGCACTTGTGCAAATATGTGATGTCTTGATAAATCAAGCAGATATTTGAAGTTTACACAGCACCATTCTCGCATGAAAATATCTTAAAAGTTAATTTTGTGACCCAGAAAGAGTAATATTTCAAACTCCGCTACTCTGCGTTCCTCCCCCACTGCCTCGTTTGAGTTTTGGAAGAAATAGAATAGTGTCACAAAAATAACGCCATATATTGACAGTATTTGGCTCTATTTTGGCAGATTTTCTCTCACACGAAGAGTGTCCTCAGGTAACTGTCTGAATGCTGGACACTCGTAGACCTGTGTCTAAAAAACATAGGGACTGCCATCTTTTCAAGTCACGAGACCGCACAGCAACTAATCACAGAAGAGCAGGAAGAAGGGAGCGGAGGGTGGTACAGCTGATGCAGAACTATCAGCTGGGAGAGACGAGTGGGAGAGTTTCGGTTTAAGTGAATTGCTTTTGACTTTGGACTATGAATTTGGATCACGGACTTTGGCAGTTGGCATAAACTGGTATGTGACTGGCTGGAATGGCATCTCAGGTGGGTGAGGATGATAATATGGACTTTGGTGAATGGACCCTGGTTTCTAGTGGGGGAAGATCAAGAAGCGGGAGAAGCAGGAAAGAGGATGCTTGTTTGTTGGGGGTGCAGTCCAGTAAACGGAGTCTTGTAGAGAGCAGTTCAGATGAAGGGTCTAGGGTGGTGCGGAGAAAGACAGTGAGGGAGGAATTTAAAGTAATCTGAAATTCAGGTCGGAAGATGAGGATGTGCGATTGAGCCCAATAGTGGTGTCCAGAGAGTTGAAAAAGAAGTTTGGAGAAGTCCAGCTGGCCAAAATTCTCAGGGATGGTAACTTATTGATAGTGGTTAAGACAGAAGAACAGAAAAATAAGGTGTTGGGTGCCAAAAGCATTTGTAAGAAGTCTGTAGCAGAGAGAAGGATATTGGGAGGAAATAAAGTGTCACGAGGGGTGATTATAGGTATTCCAGTGGACGAGGATCGGGACAAACTTAAGCGGTGGATTAATGGTGGTGAGGTCAGTAACGTAAAAAGACTGTTGAAAACAATTAAGGGGAGAGGGTTAGTAGCTTGTCAGTTTTATTGGAATTTCAGAAAACTGTTCTGCCAGATAGGGTTAAAATAGGATGCATGAGTTTTCCTGTTAGAGCCTACGTGCCGCCGCCCCTCAGGTGCTATAAATGCCAAAGATACGGTCATATTGCTGCAGTTTGTAAAGGGAAACGGAGGTGCCCCAAGTGTGGGGGTGAGCACAGATTTGAGGAATGTGGGGATAATGTACAGGAGAAATGCAGTAACTGTGGGGGGCAGCACAGGGTAAGTTATGGGGGGTGTGAGGTAAGGAAGAAAGCCATGGAGGTCGAGCAGGTTAAAGTAGCTCATAACATAAGTTATGCAGAGGCTGTCAGGAGGGTTCAGAAAGTGCAGGACGGAACAGGAAGAGTCCAGTCATCAGAACTGGTGCGACCGCATGGAACTAACCCAGGACTGACAGTTGAGCAGATGATTTTGTTCATCGCCTATGTTATAAATTGCACCGACCAATTCAAACACAAAACGGAGAAAATTAAGATCATTGTTAAAGGAGCGGAGAGGATTTTTGGCATTAAAGATGTTTCTTGGGAACATATCAATAAAAGACTTGGAGGGGAGGGGAAAGCGGAAGCTTCAGGGGAGAGGATGTCATAATTATTTTACAGTCAAACGCCAGAAGTTTGATAGCTAATGGTGCTATCAAGAGTTTAAGGGATTCATAAGAAAATGTAAAAAGAAACCAGAAATAATCTGTGTACAGGAGTCCTGGCTTAAACCCACTTTGGATTTTGGTATTAAAGGTTATGATAGTGTCCGGAGGAATAGGAAGGAGGGTAATGGAGGAGGATGTGTAACGTTTGTGAATCAAGGGATCCAATATAGAGTTGTAGCTACGGGAAGGCAGTTAGAATTTATCATTATTGAAATATGGGGAGGAACTGGCAGCATTAGAGTGATAAACTTTTATAATCCAGCTAACAAACTATTAGCAGTGGAGGAACCTGGTGCATATTTAAGGGGGAGAGTAATCTGGTGTGGGGACTAGGGATGGGTATTGATAAGATTTTCACGATTCCGATTCCATTTTCGATTCTGTATAACGATTCGATCTTTATCGATTCTCTTATCGATTCCTCTTTTTTTTTTAAAAAGGAGAACACTAAGGCCGATTAGCTTAGAACTTTGTTTTATATCTTCTCTTTGAACAAGATAGAAATTTAGGAGTAACATGGCCTTACAAACCCAACAGTGAGATCTTAAGAGATCCAGCCTACGGCTCTTCAATGGGGTGTCACAGGGTCCCCGGGGAAAAAAATTGTAAATGTAAAATAAAATAAATATTCTTCTGTAGCAATAACAAAGTATAACATAAATTATTCTGTAGCAATTACACAAGAATATCCAGTAATGTCCCTGCCTACAATTAAACACATTCACTTACCGAAAATCGGGGGCATCTGGTCTGGCAAATGCCTTTTACCACAAACTTAGTCACTGCTCGGTGACATTCTGGCCTGAAAGGAGACGCTACCGGTAGACTGCAGCGAGAACTGCCAGCATCTGAGCCAGCCAGACTCTGTCTCTCTCATCATGGTCACCTAAATGCACAGTAATGGCAGGTTTTGTAATAAGGCAGATCGCGCTAACATAATATGCACTGTTAGTTGATTATTTACCTGCCGCATTAACGGGAGAGGACGTGCAAACGTTACCGCTGCTGCTGGGTTGAGATTCACGAGTCCGGAGAGGAATTAAAAACACGACATTCATTTAAGGTCATCGCGTGTTTTGTGAGCAAATGCTTTTGCATATTCGTAGTGTTTCCTCCCTTAAATGAAATATCTACTTTGCAAGTATTGCAAGTTGCCCTGTTGTCATCCGTTCTCGTAAAGTATGACCAAACTTTTTAGCGTTTGAGCCGCCATGTTTCCTGCCAGGTAAATGACGCTCCGCAACGCGGTGACGTCATTCGGGGCGACTGGAATCGATAAGGGAATCGTTTGCAAAAATGGCAAACAATTCCAAGGAATTGAAACAGTGGGAACCGGTTCTCAACAAGAACCGGTTTTCGATACCCATCCCTAGTGGGGACTTTAATGCACACAGCACGTTGTGGGGTAAGAGTAATGATCGGAATGGGGCGGTGATTGAGGAATTGATGGAGGTAAAGAATTATGTATGTTTGAATGATGGAGGGGGCACTAGGGTAAATGTTAGAACATGGGTCGAATCAGCCATTGATCTTACATTAGTGTCGGACTCATTGGCAGGCATTTGTTCATAGGAGATATTAAAAGAGACTACTGTGGGAGTGACAATTATCCTATTATGATTGAGGTAGAACTGGGTGTTGAGAAACAGGATATAAGAGGTGTCAAGAAGTGGTGTTTCAGTGATGCTAATTGGGATACATTTAGATTAATTAGTGATCAAGAAATGCAAAGGATCGATATGAATGTTGAGGTTGATGATTTAAATGATTCTATTTGTAAGGCAGTGTTAGAGGCGGCAGGCAGGGCAATAAGGAAGAAGGAAGGTAAAAGGGAAAAGAGGATTGTATCTTGGTGGACAAAGGAGTGTGAGGAATTGATTGAACATCGAAATAAGGCTTTTAAGATTTTAAAGAGGAATCACAATTTTCAGAATCTTGTTGGATACAGAAAGTTATAAGTTAAAGTAAGACAAACCGTTAAAAAAGCAAAGAGGGATTTCTGGAGAGGTTTTTGTAACTCAGTTGGGAGGGAGACTAAAATACACAGTGTTTGGTCAATGATTAGAAGGATGAATGGCATAAAAAGGGAGTATGGGTATCCAATTCTGAGGGATGGAGAAGTAGCAACGATTAAAGATGAGGAAAAGGTTAACATGTTGGCAAAATCATTTGTCAAAATCCATAGTTCAGGCAATGTTAGTGATGTAGGGCAAAGAGGAAGAGAATTGACAGTCACAGAGAATATAGATTTATTGGATATGGTAGAAGATACAGATGATCTATTGAATATTCCTTTTACGAAGTCCGAACTGCATCGAGTGCTACAGAAATCAAAAATATCAGGACCAGGAAAAGATCAGGTGTGTTATATCATGTTAAACCATCTTAGTGAGTCAGGTAAAGAGCTTTTGTTAGAGTTGTATAATACGGTTTAGGAGGGTGGGAGGCTGCTGAAAAGCTGGAAGGAAGCTGTGGTGGCACCCATACGGAAACCAGGAAAGGATGACACAAATCCAGGAAATTTTAGACCTATAGCTTTAACTTCGCATATTTGTAAAGTAATGGAGCGTATGATAAAGGAAAGATTAATGTACTATTTAGAAACTAGAGGATTTATCTCTGAACATCAAAGTGGGTTTAGGAGGGGGAGGAATACCATGGACCAGTATTGTGTTTGGAACATGAAGTTAGAAAAGCACAAATAAACAAAGAAAATGTAGTTGCAGTGTTTTTTGAAAGAGAAAGCCTATGATATGATGTGGAGAGAAAACATACTAATTAAAATCTGTAAATTGGGTATTAGGGGGAAGATGTACAGGTGGATAATGGATTTTTTAAAGGGCAGACAAATTCAAGTGAGGATTGGGGAGGTTTATTCTGAAAGGTTTTTGGTAGAAAACGGTACACCTCAAGAGAGCATAGTGAGCCCTTTGTTATTTTCTTTAATGATAAATGATGTGTTTGATGACATAGAGGGTGGATTGGGGTGTTCGCTTTTTGCTGATGATGGGGCAATATGGAAAAGAGGGAAAAATGTTGACTTTATTGTGAAGAAACTGCAGGGAGCACTTGGGAAAGTTGAAGAGTGGTCGTATAAGTGGGGTTTTAAATTTTCAGTGGATAAGACTAAGACAATGTTCTTTACAAGCAAAAGGGTTAGTGAGGAAGTTAAGCTAACTTTGTATGGTTTAGAGTAAGAAAGAGTTAGGCAATTTAAGTTTCTGGGAATGTGGTTGGATGAAAGGCTGACATGGGGTGTTCATATTCAGAAAATGGTGGATGAATGCAAAAAAAGTATTAAATATATTGAGGTGTTTGGTTGCGAGGGAGTGGGGAGCAGATAGGAAGTCCTTGAGAGCCATATGTGTGGGGTTGGTCAGATCTGTGTTAGATTATGTGTAGCATACTATTCAGCTGCAGACACAACTCTAGTTAAGTTAGACATTATTCAACATCAGGCGCTAAGACTCTGTACAGGTGCTTTTAAAACAACTCCTACTGCAGCTTTGCAGCTGGAGATGGGGGAGATGCCACTAGGACTGAGAAGAACACAGCTTATACTTAATTATTGGGCAAATCTTCAGGGCCATGGACAGGATCACCCAACACAAGCAGTTCTTAACCCTTGCTGGGAGAAAGAAAGGCGGAAATCAAAGAGCTTTGGGTGGATTGTGGGTGCAAGAGCAAGAGAATTTAAACTGGATCAGTTATACATTTGTCAAAGAGTTTCGTTACCAGCAATACATCCATGGATACTTCCTGAAGCCATAGTAGATTTCACTCTACTGGATAAGAAGACTAAGAATGGGGCATTTATTTTAAACTCCTATACTGTGCAGGCTTACATTGACCAGTTTTATGGTTATGTTCAATTATATACAGATGCAACAACGAATTCAGCCAGTCAAATTGGTGTAGCAGTCGTGGTCCCAGAGTTCATGGTTAAAATAGGAAAAAGGATCACTGATAGACTGTCAGTATTCACTGGAGAACTGCTTGCAATTCTGTTGGCTGTTCAGTGGGTGGAAGATATGAGGCCATTAAAAGCTATCATTTGTTCAGACTCAAGAGCATCATTGCTTAGTTTACAGTGTAAACACTCAGAAGCGAGAGCAGATATTCTAGCAGAGATTCAGCAAACACTATTCAGAATAAACATGATGGGTCTTACAGTTGTGTTTCTATGGATTGCAGCCCATTATGGAATAAAGGGGAATGAAATGGCAGACAGAGCGGCGAAGGAAGCAACAAAACATGGGACAGTTGACCTGGTTGTTAGTTTTGGTCAAGCTGAAATAAAGAGTATCATATGGCAAGAAACGAGGAGTAGATGGCAACAGCAGTGGGAGGAGGAAAGGAGAGGACGGTGGTTGTATACAATACAAGGGGGGTGGGAGAAATGAGGACCACTGGAAGGAGCAGGAGAGAGGAGGCGGTCATATCGAGATTGAGATTTGGACATACTGGGTTGAATGCAACACTATTCTTGATTGGGAAACATAATACAGGGAAATGTGCCTTCTGTGGAGACAAGGAAACTATAGAGCATGTGATATTGCACTGTCAGAAATATCAGGTGGAGAGGAGACAACTGAACCAAAATCTCATTACTATGAAAATGAAACTGGATCTGGTTGACCTATTGCAAAAGGATTCTGGAAGTAAAAGTTACCAGGCTTTATTTCAGTTTTTTAAAGCGGGAAGAGTGTTTGAAAGGATTTGTGGGGTTCTTTTTTGTTTTTTGTTTTATTTATTTTTTTTTTGGGGGGGGGGGGGGGGGGGGGGGGGGTCATTCCAGTCCACACTCCATGCTAGTGGTGGCGGTAATGCACCAATCAGTTGTTTGCCAACCGCCAATAACATTTAAGAAGAAGAAGAAGAAGAAGGGGGCGGAGCAAAGTGTGTGTGCAGGAGAGGAGTCGAGCAGAGAAAGCTGTTTTTTTCCTGAAACGGGAGTAAAGTAGTGAACTTAGAGGAGAGACACAAACTAAAGTATCGATCATATACCACTACCAACGTTTGGATCGATATCTGCATCGATCTGCCCACCCTTGTCTCCTGGATCGTAGCTGAGATCAGCGTGAACCACGTGGGTCTCTGCTCCCTGATCTGTTTCCTGTGTTTGGAAAGAGTTCCAGCTTCATCACGGAGTTTCTCTCGGTTTGTGGGCTCATCTAAAGGTAAGCACCGAGCTAACTTTACTGTGAGTTCAGTTCATGTTGAGTTTAGCTCCTGAATGAGGTCTTCTGCTGCTCTCCTCGGTGTCTGTTCACAGTTTATTGTGAACACGTTGAGAGAAGAGTGAGAGAGTGTTTGGAGAAAAACACCAACTAATCATTAGCTCAGCATGCTGGGAGAAGTTGGAGCAGAAAAGTCTTTTCATTGTCCCTGCAGCTGTTTTTCTGCATGCACCAAACCTCTACAGCCTCATTTCTATTTGAAGTGATAACAGGAAATCAGAGCGATCTGCTGCAGTATCAGGGTCACAATAAACTTTATTGTCCAGCTGCTGTGGATGAACACATGAGAGGAACTGAACTCCTACAAAGTCTCATTTTAATGATTCTGGCTGCTATATATATAGTGTCTTATGTGTGTGTGTGTGTGTGTGTATATGTATGTGTGTGTGTGTGTGTGTGTGTGTGTGTGTGTGTATATATCTCATAGGTATTGTTGTCACTGAGGAGTGTAGTAATGTTTATTTGCTCTGCTTCTTCTTGTCAGGGATAAAATACATATCTATACTTTTTGTGTCCCAGCTGAGTAACAGGAGGAGAAGAGTCTGGTGGAGCAGCAGAGGAACAATTTCAGCCATTTGGACTCAGCTCAGCCACTACAGAGGAAACAATGACTTCAACACAAAAGGTGAGAAAAATATCACAGTTACACTGTTACTGAAACTGTGTGCACAGCTGGTTGTTAACAGCATGTTCAGCCCCTATTCTAGGCGTTTAGAGATGCACATAAGATTCTGAGGAGAGAGAAGCAAGTACCAGGGTGGGTAAATGCAGGCCATTTACCCACCCTGATTCCCAAACCAAACGGCCGAAACCAGTTATGAGTAAAAAAAAAAAGGTGATTTTTATTTAATGTCAGGAAGCATAGCTCCAGGGTGAACCCAGGCCAAAATTATACACAAAACCAACTAAGTCCCGCCAGAGTAAACTTAACTAAACCCTAAGGGGAAAAAACAAACAAACAAACAGATGACAATAGCTACTCCTCGCTTCCAAGCTCAGAAACAGGAGAAAAACAGTTCAAAAAAAAAGGTGGCATACCCCTTCAGCTTCAGCCTATGGACGCATAAGCACTGAACATAGACACATGATTGGTGGCTCTAACAGAGCACGCTTACATATATATAATAACAAATAATAACACAAGAATTTGGAATCCAGGGCCAGGTCAGAGTCTGCTGTCAAATCTGATCACTCTCGCACTTACCCGCTTCTCTCGCTGTCTCCCAGCAGCTGTCAGTGCGGCTTTTTGAACCCAGTCACATGATCAATGGTCCAATCAGCAGCCCACTACTTTTCATTAGAGGAAGGACCTGCAGAGATTCTTATCACACTGTAAAGAAACACAACACAGCGGCTAACACAGACTTCTTATGGCCAAACATCTCCTTTGTAGATATTTTGACAGTTACGAATAAAAGAAACTTCGAGACAGTGCATCCGCTAGTACATTCTCTGTACCCTTTTAATGGCGAATTTCCAGATTGAAATCTTGCACCAAGATAGACCATCTCATAAGTCTTTGGTTCGAATTCTGCATTCGCATTAGGAACACCAGGGGATTGTGGTCGGTATAAACAACCGACCACAATCACAGGCGAGGGGCTGGAACCAACATACACCTCAAAATGCTGCAACGCGAACAGCAAGGAAAGGGCTTTTTTTTTTTTCAATCGTGCTATACCTTTGCTGATGAACATTGAATTTCTTTGAGAAATAGCCGATTGGGTGATCCACAACTTGTTGATCTTCCTGTAAGAATATGGTACCTGCCCTGTTGGCACTGGCATCTACCTCTAATTTGAAAGGACGTGCAAAACTCAGGGGCAGCCAGCACTGGTGTACTGCAAGGAGAGTTTTGACAGCCTGGAATGCACTCTGACATGCAGAGGACCACACAAAAGGTTTTAACACACTAGTGAGGCTAGTGAGGGGTGCAACTACTTCTGCGAAGTTTTGGCAGAAACCTTGGTAATAACCCACCATGCCGAGAAAACGACGGAGCTCAGGCCGGGTACGGGGTGGGGGCAGGAAAATTCAGTATGGCTTGGATTTTTGCCAAAATAGGGCGCTCTTGTCCCCGACCCACTTGTTTCCCTAGATACGTCACATTGGCTATGCCAAACTCGCACTTGGAAACATTGAGGGTGAGGGGTGCCCCTTCCAAGCGACAGAAAACATCAGTGGGCATTTCCGTATGCTCTGATCAAGTGAGTAGACAATAATATCTAGATACATCTAGATACACTTCACAATTGCTCAGCTTTAGTTTTTTCATCCTGGGCTCCTCCATACATACAGAATCTACAGTCACAAACAAAAACAACCGAAGTTACAAGAAAATACAAAGATCATATTTTATCGACACACATTCAAACAACAATATCAGCAGTTGAACTCACAATTTTTTATGAAGCAAAAGATTTTCTCCTGTGATCAATATTTCTTCAATAATGTCATTTTAATTACAGCTCTCATTGTAGCACATCATTGTAATGTGATACTATCACCAGAAGGTGGTGGTAAAAGATCTACAACGTGTTTGTCAACATCTTTGATTCCACTAATGGAGTTTCAGTTTGTTCCACGACATCATTTCACTCACTGCCTCTGTTTGTATCTCTGTCACTGCAGGACCAACATGGAGCGAGAAGTCAGCGCTCTGAGGAGGCCGACAAACCTCACAGAAGAAAGGGAGAGAAAAACTACAGCTGTGAGGAGTGTGGGAAGGATTTTACTAGAAAGTCAGACCTGAAACGTCATCAACTCATCCACAGTGGAGTTAAAGCATACAGCTGTGAGGAATGTGGTAAAGATTTTCCTCGCAGTAGTGACTTACAACGTCATCAAGTTACCCACTCTGGAATCAAAGCGTACAGCTGTGACTTGTGTGGAAAGTCTTTTACCCAGGCTGGAAGCTTAAAAACACACCAACTCATCCACAGTGGAGTTAAACCGTACACTTGTAATCAGTGTGGTAAAGCTTTTGGTTGCTGTAGCAACTTACGACGTCATCAAGTTACCCACTCTGGAATTAAGGCGTACAGCTGTGACATTTGTGGAAAGTCTTTTAACAATCCTGCAAACTTAAAAAGACACAAAGTTGTCCACATTGCAGTTAAAGCGTACAGCTGTGACTTGTGTGGAAAGTCTTTTACCCGTGCTGAAAGCTTAAAAACACACCAACTCATCCACAGTGGAGTTAAAGCGTACAGCTGTGATCAGTGTGGTAAAGCTTTTGCTCGCAGTAGCTACTTACGATGTCATCAAGTCACCCACTCTGGAACTAAGGCGTACAGCTGTGACATTTGTGGAAAGTCTTTTAACAATCCTCCAAACTTAATAGCACACCAACTTGTCCACAGTGGAGTTAAAGCGTACAGCTGTGATCAGTGTGGTAAAGGTTTTGCTCGCAGTAGCAGCTTACAATATCATCAAGTTACCCACTCTGGAATTAAGGCGTACAGCTGCGACATTTGTGGAAAAACCTTCCGCTGGCTGGTCAGCAGAAATATCCACCAACGCATTCACACTGGCAATGATGTTTGGTTCTGTGATCAGTGTGACAAACTGTTTGTGACATATAAAGACTTACAGGAGCACATGTTTACCCACACTGAGGAGAGACCTTACAAATGTGACCTGTGTGAAAAGGCTTTTAAAACTCCACGTTCCCTGAGAAGACACGAACAGATTCACACCAGAGAGAAACTCTACAAGTGCAGTTACTGTGAGGTATGTATTTATATTTTTACAGTTGCAGTTATTTTGAAGTATTATGTGAATTAAGTTTAATTTCAAAGTAGGGCTGGGCCATATCATACCATTTACGGTAGTACCGGTGTAATGTTGGGCAACAATAAGAAAATGAAATGTTGCGATAGAATAGGGGTAAAACGCGCATGCACTGTGCCTTTGTTTTCATACGCACAGGGTGGAAAAAGCATGGCGGTGACGGAGGATGAGAAGGGTGAAAGCTGATCATTGAATGAAACAGATGAACCAGAATTGGTTTGTAAAAATGCTGCAACTTCAGTGGTGTGGAACTGGTTTAGCTTTCGTCCGTCAGATACTGTAAGCACTATTTTTGGTAGAGCATGCTAGCGGGCCGTCGTAATTACCGTAATTACCTAGACAATCCCTTTCCGTCAAGAACCACTTGTTAATTTGTTGCGGACTTGTTAAATTGTTTTCTTAAATGTTATTTTGTTGTCATTTTTTTATTTGTTTTTTTTAATGTAAAAGTATTTTCGGAAATGTTATTTTGTTGTTGATGTTGTAAATGTGATTTGCACTTCCCAGCCACCGTAGTATTTTGCCTAGTGTCAATTATATCGTTAGTTATATCGTTATCGCAAATTTTCAAATGTATATTGTGATAAATATTTTTGGTCCTATCGCCCTACTCTATTTCAAAGCTACATGAGACATGAAAACTTAATGTAAAGAATATTCACTCAAATCTGACACAAATCTCCTGAAACTTTCCCAATGTTGTAAAAAAGTAAAGTTTTAAAAGCTTCTCCCCTTTCTATCTAACATTCACACTCCAATGGATGCATCGGAGAGCAGCTTGGGGTTAGTTTCTTGTGGCATGCAGAGTAGAGCATCCAGAGGTTTAATCACCAACCTTCCCATTAAGTAGATTACCTACAAATGAAGAGTCATTTTTGCCCAGTAAGCTGAGTGTTATAATGTAAACAGTAAAATGTAAATACTGGTAGAGCTGCTGTTTATTTCAGGCGCCGTTCAGAATAAAAATGTTGAAGGAATTCCCTGACTTACACTGTCGTTGTGTCTTTGTTTAGAAGCAGAGCGACACAGATGGATCCAGTTCTCAACCCTGTCGTCGCTGTGGTGGTGGGAAGGCGTTTCGTTGTGACCTTTGTGGAAAAACTTTCAGTAATCAAGAGAACCTAAATCGACACCAACGTAGACACACTGGAGAGAAAATGAACTACTGCAAAGAATGTGGAAGAGGCTTCCCCACACCAAGTATATTAAAAACGCACGAACTCTGTCATAGGAGGATTAAAGAGCATGTCTGTGACCAGTGTGGGTCATCCTTCACCACTGCAAGTCAGCTTAAAGTACATAAAAGAGTCCACACAGGAGAGAAACCATACAAGTGCAGACACTGTGACAAAAGCTTCTCTCGATCAGATAAATGTAACTATCATGAAGGTACACACATTGAAGGGAACTTCAGCTGTGACCAGTGTGACAAGAACTTCAGGAATCTCAGTTCATACTCTGAACACAAACGATCCCACTCTGTAAATAAACTGTTTCACTGTTACCAATGTGCAAAAACATTCACTTCATTATCTGCTATGTGCAAACATCAGCGGGATCATGAGACTGGCTGAAATCATTCTCATCATTGGTTCATGATGAATCTGAAGAAACAGTGTTGTTGCGGTTTCAAAAGTTTGTTGTGAAAGTTACTGTAACTTCTGCTGAAATCCCTGCTCTGTAATACATCAACTCTTTTTCGTGTTTTCTTTAATGTTTCTTTGAATTTTAATGCTAAAAATGTTATTCTAATTACATTATAATCTTTTCTCCTCTTGGAAACAGTAGTATTTAATAGTAAAAATAATAATATTAGTAGTAGTAGTAGTAGTAGTAGTAGTAATAATCAGCATAGTATTGTATAATAGTAGTAGTAGAAGTAGCATATTAAAGAAATGTCTGACTGATCTATTAATTGGTTTTGTATCACAGGTCTTCAAGCTGACAGTAGTTAAACCATTATTTAAAAAGTCATCCCAGGACTCAGCTTAAAAACTAAAAACTCACTGAAAAGCCTTCAGTTGATCCAAAGTGCTGTAGCAAGAGTTTTGACAGGGACTAGAAAGAGAACATATTTCTTCTTTTTTCGCTTCCCTTCATTGGGGACTTCCTTGAGGCCAAGTCCATAACATGCAACTGTTTCAATTAGATTGATTGTCATTTTAGCTGATTTTTTTATTTTTATTTGAATTTTATTGAATTTACTGAATTTTATTGACTTTTATTTTATTTTTTACTTTTTCATTTATTTTTGCATGTGTGTTATTGTTGCCTGTGTTTAATTGAGTAATTTCTGTAACTGTGAGACACTTGCTGCTGCCTATCTTGGCCAGGTCTCCCTTGAAAAAGAGGTTTTTAATCTCAATGGGATCTTCCTGTTTAAATAAAGGTTAAATAAAATAAAATAAAAAATTGGCTCCCTGTTAAATCCAAAATTGAATCTAAATTCCTGCTCCTCACATTCAAGGTCTTAAATAATCAGGCCCCATCTTATCTTAATGAGCTTGTAGTGCCATATCACCCCATTAGAGCACTTCGCTCTCACACTGCAGGCTTACTTGTTGTTCCTAAGTAGAATGGGAGGGAGAGCCTTCAGGCCCTTATTTTACTTACATTACAGTCCGATTATGCTTTCTGTTACTGTGGTCCTGTCACCTGCTGACTTGAGATCAGTTACATCTTTGCATACATTAAAAACAGACTCCAGACCTTTTTATTCATTGGTGGTGTTATGTTTAGTTTAGTTCTGTTTGCTGTTTTCACTGCCTTAAGGTATTGTAAACCTAAACAGGTTTTTATGTCTTTATCTTCTGTGTTAAGCATATTTAGTTTACATGTTAGGAAATGTGTGATATAAATAAAAATTGCCATTGTCAGAAACATCTGAAGTCTTCATAGCACAGATTTAACAAGTTACAGAAACATTCCTCATAACTAGGGGTGTAAGAAAATATCAATACATTGAAATACTGCAATATTCCGTGTTATGATACCGAATCGATATTCACAATCAGTGTTATCAGTTTTTTCTTAAGAAATTACGTGCAGTTACTGTGTATATCCATTGTGTGTTGCAATTCAAACTCCAACCGCTAGTTGTTAGGAGTTTTTACCAACTTCACTCTGACAGAAAAACAAGGTTTCGTGATAACACTGGATGTGCTGTGGAAGCGTCTAGTTTGCCAAACCAAAGAAGTAGAACAGTGAATGTGTGGCAAATTGTGCTAGCTCACAATTAGCTCCTGAAGAGGAGAGGACACAGCTGGCCCCAGCAGCTTTCAAAGCTGATGTGGACTTATTTTGGATTCAGGACAAAAGAAGGCAATAAAGACTATGACAAGAGGTATTCAGTCTTTAAAATCTGCACCGCCAGAGTCAAATACCCGCGTAACACAACAAATTTGTGAGCACGTGTCTTGCAACCATAGCAACGTAGCGTCAAATGCTAATTTTAAAACCAAACGGGGTGATCCCGCTCAACGGACAATTGAAGAAGTTAACTTTTCGATAGTACCAGTCATATGGTAACTTGAACTGAACTAAAGTGCAGTAACCCAGAGTGAAGGCAAAAAGAACATTTTAACAAGGTAATACAAGGATACACTTAGCAGTGGCAAATACACAGTGGCTTGGCTAACGTGGTGTGGTAACGTGGCGGTGAGCAACCAGGGAAATAGGACGGCAAGGTCAACTGGAGTGTGGCATGCATGTACTGGTCACACTGAGGAGAGAGGAGAACAGAGTTAGAACGAGAGTCCAGGTGGTTTTCGGAGAAGGTGAGTATGACAGATTTTCCCAGCTTACTTGCAGGAGAAGTGATAGAGGTGTTGAGGGAGAGGATTGTGAGTCCAGGAGAATTCGAGGAGGCGAGACTGCTGACCTGGGTTCCGTTGATTCCGAGGTGGCGAGAGGGCAGGCAGTTGAGGCACAGAGAGATTTCCAGAGAGCCGGTGTGAAGCCAGAATCAAAGAGGTGAGTGTTAGTTCTGCACCGTGGAGTGTCCTGCAGCTCAAGACAAACAACATAAGCAAAACATCTTTGAGAGCGTAAGCATGAAGCATGGGAACCGGTTACCAACATCAAGTAGTTGACGAACTGGCAGAGAAGAAATGTTAGCATAGAGCTTAAGCCTGATTGACTCAGTTAGCTCCAGGTGAGTGAAGCTGTGGTGGCCCTGCCCATGGGCAGATCCAAGGAGCCTCAGGAGCCTGGTGGAAATTTCCAGGCACTCACCCAGACCATGACACTATAACAATAACTTCAGCTTGTGCAACAAAAATAGTACAGTCAGTACTTGTTTTTATTTGCAAAGACATGCACCCTCTGAAATAAAGGATTTCGTAATATGATTATATTGCTGTGCCAAAGTTGTATGAAGAAGTCAAAGCGACAATGCTGGACTTTCTCAGCTCAGCAGAGACAGTTGCTTTGACATCCGAACCTTGGACTTCGAGAGCCACTGAATTATACGTAACCTTTACAGCACATCACATAACTGACCAGTGGAACCTTCAGTCCCATGGACTACAAACCCGAGCCATGCATGACAGTCACACGGGTGTGCAAATTGCAGCGTTACTAACTGATGCTGGGGCTGAATGGGGATTGAATGCAAAAGACCTTGTTGTTGTTACCAATAATGCACCAAGCATGGCTGTCACGGCTAGACTTGCAGGCATGACGCACATACAGTGTTTTGCACCCAGTCTGAATCTTGCCTCACAGAAAGCAATGACAATACAATCCACGGTGCGACTTCTTGGGAGGATCCAATGTGCAACAGCTTTTTTCAGGTGCAGCACCACAGCCAGCAATCAGTTGAAACAGAAACAGCACCTCCTCCAGCTACCAGTTCACAGATTAATGATGGACATAATTAAAAGATGGGACAGTTCTTGTGATATGATAGAAGGATTTCTATAACAGCAATCGGCCATCTGTGCAACTCTGCTTTGTGCACAAGTCAGTAAGAGTGAAAAAGAAATGTTCACATTACCATTACTTACTACTTACCATGTTCACTGGTAATTGAACTTAAGGGGGCCAGATGTAGTCTTTCCAAGATGGCGCCGTCTCTCGTTTCTGAAATATTTATGTATTGTGTTTATAGTGGTGTCCCTGCTAAGTTTTAAAGAGCCACTCGCAGTTGGTGTATGAGCGACAGACAATTCTTAATATTCATGACTTACTGCTGATGCTCCCCTGCGTTAGCCAGCGATTTGGAGGACTCCCACTGCCTCTGGTGTCAGTCTGCATTGATGTGATCCACCCTGGAATCCTTTGAAATGGAAGCGCTGGAGAAGTGGATGTATATGTGGCAGATCAGATCTTGGATGTGGCGGGTCCTCGCCATCAGCGATCTTGGCTGTTTAGAACTTTTCTCTGCCCTCAAACGGCGCTGCCTTCTACCTGTTTACCCGACGTTATCGGAGCATGCTCACCTGACGCGGTTTTATTGGTCACCATGCTTACAAAATATGAGGGGAGCTGGAGCACATATAAACCACTTGCAAGTACTGCATATTAAACCTGCTCAACACTGGCCCCAGCCAGTTTTGGAAGAACAGGATATAAGAATCCACCAAACTTTAAATGCTTACTAAATGGGTTTTGCTGTAATATCAGTTTAGTATAACTTCATACTACTACTACTAGTGTTTACCATCGTAAAATTCCACAAAGGAAAAACAAAACAAAAAGAGTGTACATGTCTATACTTGTAGCTTCATAAGTATAACATCCAGGCTTATTCACTGTAGGTCCAGAAATCAGAGCTACCCCATCAATAGTGCTGCCACAAACGATTATTTTGATAGTCACCGATTATTTTTGCGATTAGTCGACTAATCAGATCATGCATCCACTGGAGGGAAAATGTACAGCTTATTGCACCACCATGCATCTGCTCTTATATAACTATCGTGAGCTTACAGCTTGAAGCGTTTAAGGTATGGGCAAACTAAAAATAAAGACAAGATGATAGTTTTTTAAACTTTTAATGAAATTTGCAGATTGTCTCAGTGGAGTTTAATAAACTCAGCCGTCTGCTCCTTGCTATCTAAAACATAACACAACACTGGAGTAAGTTGTAGAATCGCACTCTGTTTAATCAGTTTTCTGTCTGATGTTTATTCAGCTGTGTAAAAACTATAACTTTAATCTCAGCCAAACCGATTTACTCAGTTTGGGGTGGCTGTAGCTCAGGTGGTAGAGCAGGTCAGCTACTAACCGGAAGGTTGGCGGTTTGATCCAGGCTCCACCAGTCTGCATGCCAAGTATCCTTGGGCAAGATACTAATCACCATGTTGCTCTCCGATGCATTCATTGGGCTGTGAATGTGTATGAATGTTAGACAGTAAGCACTAAACAGTTTAGAAAAAGTGCTTGTGTGAATGGGTGTGATTGGGTGAATGAATTAGTTGTATAAAGCACTTTGAGCGCTCAGGTAGAGTAGAAAAGCGCTATATAAGAACCAGTCCATTTACCATTTACTTGGGAACAAGTAAAACACTGAAAAAAGCCAAACAATAACATTTTTAAGTTATCTAAATGACTTATATATCATGTTTAACCTGAGTAGCAAAAGACCGCGGGGATCTGAAAATGATGTGCCGGGAGTTCCGTGTTATTCCCGGCCCTAGTGAGGCTTGAACCCCAGGCTAGCTATCGAGCTGGTGGGTAACAGATGCCTCTGAAATGTCGGAACACTTTTGCAAATATGTGATGTCTTAATAAACCGAGCAGATATCTGGAGTTTACAAAGCTACAGTCTTGCCTGAAAATATGTTAAAAGTTTATTTTTTGACCCAGAAAGACTATTAAGAGTAACATTAAAACTAAGTAGCTGCCGCCGTTGTTGGAAACTGAAATTTGCTAAGCTGCACTATGAATTCTGGGATAGGTTGGGCCATGAAGGAAACACCCGACCCATCCTTCATATCTGGGGAAATGAAGGACGCATTTGTCGGCTGCATTTGGAGGAGTCTTCGAATTTGGACAGCCTTCCTTGCATCGCTGTAACGTAATGTGGCCTCCGTAGGATGCGGTCTCTGAATTTGGACACAGCTACGGTACCGGAGACTGCTTCTTCTTCTTCTTCTTCTTCTTCTTCAGGGTTTAACAGCAGCTGGCATCCTTGTACATGCAGTGCTGCAATCTTCTGTTTCAGTCCGTTATTACACTCTTAAATCCTACTACTTATTCCTGCATCTTTCAGGATCTTACAAAGCTTACAAAGCCTCAAACGATTCGTCGACTATTAAATTAGTCGTCGATGATTTTGATAGTCGACATAATTGTGACTAGTCGACAAATCATGGCAGCCCTACTCAACAGATCCAAGTGTGACATCAGCTGACACTCTTTACAGGAGACTCCAGCTGAACTCTGTGGAGCCTGATTTCAAGATTTTTAAGTCTGACCCTGAAACCAGAAGAGGATCTTTCTGTCTCTTCAGATTCATTGTGATCCAGTCCTGCATGTTCACGCTGATGTTTGCACAGACCAGATGATGAAGTGAATGTTTTTGCACATTGGTAACAGTGAAACAGTTTATTTACAGTGTGGGATCGTTTTTGTTCAGAGTGTGAACTGAGATTCTGTGTGTACACTCATGTTTGTTACGCCTCCCTCATAGTGAGAAGCTTTTGTTACAGTGTCTGCACTTGTATGGTTTCTCTCCTGTGTGGACCCTTTTATGCACTTTAAGATGATACACACTGGTGAACGATGACCCACACTGGTCACACACGTGCTTTTTGACCCCACTGTGACAGAGTTCATTTTGTTTTAATTCACTTGGTGTGGTGAAGCCTCTCCCACATTCTTTGCAGTAATTAATTTTCTCTCCAGTGTGTCTGCGTTGATGTCTTGTTAGGCTCTCTTGATGACTGAAAGTTTTTCCACAAAGGTCACAGAGAAACTCTTTCCCACCACCACAGTGACGACAAGGTTGAGAACTGGATCCATCTGTGTCGCTCTGCTTCTAAACAAAGACATAAAGACAGTGTAAGTCAGGGAATTCCTTCAACATTTTTATCCTGAACACCACCTGAAATGAACAGTATCTCTGCCAACATCCACATTTTACTGTTTACATTATAACACTCAGCTTACTGGGCGAAAATGACTCTTCATTTGTAGGTAATCTAGTTAATGGGAAGATTGGTGATTAAACCACTGAATGCCCTACTCTGCAAATCACAAGATACTAACTCCAAGCTGCTCTTCAATGCATCCATTAGAGTGTGAATGTTAGATAGATAGGAAGGGGAGGAGCTTTTAAAACTTTACGTTTTTCCAACATCAGGAAAGTTTCAGGTGATTTGTGTCAGATTTGACTGAATATTATGTACATTAAGTTTTCATGTCTCATGTAGCTTTGAAATTAAACTTAATTCACATAATACTTCAAAATAACTGCAACTGTAAAAAAGAATTAAACATACCTCACAGTAACTGCACTTGTAGAGTTTCTTTCCTGTGTGAGTCTTTTGGTGTGATTTGAGGTAATGTGGAGATTTAAAAGTTCTCTCACACAGGTCACATAAGGTCTCTAAGGCCTATAAGGTCTCTTCCCAGTGTGGGTAAACATGTGCCACTGTAAGTTTTTGTAGGTCCCAAAAAGTTTGCCACACTGATCACAGCAGTAAACATCATTTTTATTGTGAATGCGTAGGTGAATGATTCGGCTGACTAGCCAGCGGAAGGTTTTTCCACAAATGTGACAGCTTTACCTCACTGATCACAGCTATATGCCCGAATTCCAGAGTGGATGAGTTGGTGTGTTTTTAAGCTTCCAGCCTGGGTGAAAGACATTCCACAAAAGTCACAGGTGTACGCTTTAACTCCACTGTGGATGAGTTGGTGTTTTTTGAAATTTTGATAAAAGGCAAAAGACTCCACAGAACTCACAGCTGTATGCTTTAACCCCACTTTGGATGAGTTGGTGAGTTTTTAAGCTTCTAGCCTGGATAAAAGACTTTCCACACAACTCACAGCTGTACGCTTTAACTCTGCTGTGGATGAGTTGGTGTCTTTTTAAGCTTTCAGGACGGTGAAAAGACTGTCCGCAGAAGTCACAGCTGTATGCTTTAACTCCACTGTGGATCAGTTGGTGAGTTTTTAAGTTTTGAGAAAGGGAAAAAGACTTTCCACATTCATGACAATATAAGGCTTAACTCCACTGTGAACAAGTTAGTGTGTTTTTAAGCTTTCAGCCTGGTTAAAGACTTGCCACATTCATTGCAATTTTATGGCTTAACTCCACTGCGAACAAGTGTCTATACAAGCTTCCAGCATGTATTCCCACACTCATCACAGCTGTACTTATTCTCTCCCTTTCTTCTGTGAGGTTTGTCGGCCTTCTTAGAGCACTGACTTTTCACTCCATGTTGGTCCTGCAGTGACAGAGATACAAACAAAGGCAGTGAGTGAAATGCAGTCGTGGAACAAACTGAACCTTCAAACTTCCTCCAACAAGTTTGGGGGGGGGGGGGCACTAATTTTTAGTGTTCCTGTGGAGCGTTCCACTTTGCATTTTGGAGTGGACTCCAAACCTATGTGAGCTAAGCAGAAGTCATCTGTTTGCACCTGTCCTCGGGGGTGTGGTTTCTCTTTGCATGACAGAGAACAGCACAATGCCTGTCCTGTCTGCCTTGGGATTTTCCATGCTAGGGGAGTGTGTTGAGGGAGCCCAAAGCCTGTGCATTTAGCTTGATCATGGAAAGACCGGTGACGTTTGTGGAGAAAGTGCTGGGACGGACGGTTGTTGCACCTACGACGAGCCAAAGCACTGAAGGGCTTCAGCCTGTGTTGCTTGTGGTGTTCCGCAAGGTTCTGTACTGGGTCCAAAATTATTAAAAAATGGTTTGACAGGAATAAACTGTCACTAAATCTAAGTAAAACTAAGATAGTCTTATTTAGATTAGAGAGAGCTTAGATAAAACTTCATTAATCCTCCGGGAAATTCAGTTTCCAATAGCACAGCACCGACAGAAGTTACAGAATGTGAGCAGAAATATACCATGTATACACATATATAAATACAGAAACATATATAAATACAGAGTGTACAAAAAGGATAAATAGAATAAATAGGAATAAGAATACAAGGGAATTGCACATTTCAAGTATTGTGAGTCTATTGCACCATTGGATATTAACAAAAAGTATTGCACAGTGAAAAGGCACTACAGCTTAGTTGTCCCCCCCTCCTTTGTCCTCCTGTTTCCCCTCCCTCTCCCCTCCAGAGAGGAGTTAAACAGTTTGATGGCGTGTGGGATATAGGAGTTTTTAAATCTGTTGGTTCTTGTCTTTGGGAGAAGCAACCTGTCACTGAACAGACTCTTCTGGTTGTTTATGGCCGTGTGCAGAGGATGCCCAGCATTGTCCATAATTTCCAGCAAAATTTTTAGTGTCCTTTTCTCTGCCACTGTCACCAGAGTGTCCAGCTTCATGACAACCACAGAGCTGCTCCCCCAGCACACCACAGCATAGAAAAATACTCCCGCAACCACCTACTGATAAAACATCCTCAGGAGCTTCCTGCAGATGTTAAAAGACCTCAGCCTCCTGAGGAAGTACAGTTGGCTTTGGGCTTTTTTATATACATGCTACGTGTTGCATGACCAGTCCAGTTTTTTGTCCACCCACAGCCCAAGGTACTTGTACTTGTTGACCACCTCCACCTCCTCCCCCTCTATCTGAACCTGCAGTGGACCTGCTCTGGACCTCCCAAAGTCCACAACCAGTTCCTTGGTCTTTGAGGTGTTGAGTTGCAGGTGGTTTGTGTGACTCCATGTGATGAGGTTCCTCATCAGACTTCTGTACTCCTCTTCCTGATCATCCCAGATATAGGGGTGGGTTTTTATAATAGATTTATCGATTAAAATCGATTCTGGCTTGGATAACGTGAAATCGATTCATTAAAATCCTGAATTGATTTTTTAATATAAATTTATTTTGCCCGAAATGCCAGAATCTCAGGTGAAACCTCACAAAATTTCAACAACCACCAAACAGCTAAGACAGTAAATGAGAGCAGGAACACGGATTCTGCACAAAGACGTAAACACAAAGCGCGGACCCGCGGATCAGAATCAGTGAGATGTCGCCTTTCTCACCTGACGGCACGGACACGGTTGGGGCTGAAAGCCGACAGCTCGCTGATTCTGATCTGTCGGCGGGTCTGCGCTTTGTGTTTATGCCCTTTTTGCGCTGATTCTAAAGCTGTTAGTTTGATCTCTCTCCAAACAATATTGACCGAACCAGCAGCAAAAGAAGATCCAAACTACGCTTCACATAAACATCGTCATGAATTCACTCTGACTTTTACTGTTTTGCTTCCACCACGATAAAATCACACTTCATGCACAGCTCTCTCTCTCTCTCTCTCTCTGTACTTCATGAACAGTTTCCCGTCTAAAAATCTGTTTTCTGCATTATTCGCTTGCTTGTTACGCACAAGTCTACCGTTGTTTACAGCGCTGTCGGCCGCTGTTTTTTTTTTTTCGTTTTACATACTTCCGAAAAGAAAACCTAATTTCTGCCGTTCAATACTGAACAAATTTAAACTTTTTAAAATTATGCAAAATGCAAAACGCTTAGCCGTGTCTCTAATAAAACCTCTGTAACGTCAGAAGTAACGTTCATATGTTGATTAATGGTTTTCTTTCGTTTTTGATGTACTGCAGAATATTTTTATAAAATCCCAGGCCAGGAAAACCACCTTCATGTTTTTCTGTGTTTTATCTTCAGCTACTTTGACACAAAGGCATCTGCTGTGACGCTTACACCTTTGATAAAGTCTTGCGTGTGTCAGCTTCCTTTTTATAGATACAAAAATATGTAAATGTACTGATCTGAATTATAATATTTCTGACTGTCAAAATTTCCCAGATTCAAATCGAATCGAATTGAATCGAATCAAATCGAATCGAATCGAATCGAATTGAATCGAATCGTGGATCGAATCGATTCGGGACCTTGTGAATCGGAAACGAATCGATTCTAGAAATCAGTGACGATACCCAGCCCTACCCAGATACACCCCATGATGGGCGTGTCATCTGCAAACTTCTGAATATGGCATAATTCAGAGTTGTAGCAGAAGTCAGAGCTATACAGGGTGAAGAGAAGAGGGGATAGCACAGTTCCCCGTGGTGCTCCTGTGCTGCTGACCACAGTGTCAGACATGATGTTCTTCAGCCTGACGTACTGTGGTCTGTCAGTGAGGTAGTCGGAGATCCAAGCAACCAGGCAGGGGTCCACCTGCATCCTGTTTAGTTTTTCCTGAAGCAGACAGGTTTCATCTCCTCCTTCATTTTGCTCCTGAAAACTTTCTTTTTCATGTTTGTTATTAGGATAACACCGTACCATCTTAGCAGGGGCGACCGCGTCCACACAAAAGCTGAGATAGTCAGTCAGACAGTGTGTCGCCCCCTCTATGTCCTTACCATGTGGGCTCAGAAGCACATCCCAGTCTGTGGTGTCATAGCAGTCTCTCAGAGCATCCTCCTTTTCTCCTAATGGAGCATGTTGTTGGACGAGGGGTGTTTATTGTGGCTGTAGGTAAACCAGGTTGTGGTCTTACTTCCCTAATGGGGGGAGGGGGGTGGCTCTGTATGCATCTCTCACATTGGCATACAGTAGGTCAATTGTCCTGTTGCTCTGTGTGGAACAATTCACAAACTGGTGAAAAGCAGCCAGAGTAGAATCTAGTGTGGCATGATTAAAGTCTCCAGATATAATAATGAAAGCCTCGGGGTGTTGAGTCTGCAGTCTTGCTGTAACTGTGTGTATTTCCTCACAGGCAGCTGCTGCGTCGGCCCTCGGAGGGATGTAAACACACACACAGATCACACGACTGAACTCTCTAGGTAGATAGTATGGCCGCAAGCTAATGGCTAGCAGCTTCAGGTCCGGACGGCATACCGATACTTTAACGGAGATGTGTCCAGGTTACAATATCTGTTGTTAATGTAGACAACGAGTCCTCTACCTCTGCTTTTTCCGCTGGCCTGTGTGTCCCTATCAGCTCTCACGGATGTGAAACTGCATAGGTCTACGTTAGCCTGTGGCATTAGCTTGGTTAGCCACGTCTCCATGAAGATAAACAAACTGCACTCACGGTACAGTCGGTGGTTGTACAGAGCACACAGTTCATCAATTTTATTCTGTAGCGAGTTCAAATTGCCCATTATCACTGTCGGGATTGATGGTTTGAATTGCCTCCGGTGATCTGCTTTCCTTGCTCCAAACTTGCAGCCTCTGTAGCTCCTCTTTATCTTGGCCGGGATGTTGTGTCGCATGCCGGTCTGTGCCTTTGTTTTTAGTGCCAGTAGCTCCGCTCTTGAATAGATGAAGGAGCTGGTTCCAGAAGTTTTAAAAAGTGCATTATTCATTTCGTATCGTTATATCTAAGAGGTAGAAAGTAGAGTAACTACAGGGTGGGCCATTTATATGGATACACCGTAATAAAATGGGAATGGTTGGTGATATTAAAGTCCTTTTGGTGGCACATTAGTATATGTGAGGGGGCAAACTCCTCAAGATGGGTCGTGACCATGGTGGCCATTTAGAAGTCGGCCATCTTGGATACAACTTTTTTTTTTTTTCAATGGGAAGAGGGCCATGTGACACATCAAACTTATTGGTAATGTCACAAGAAAAACAATGGTGTGCTTGGTTTCAATGTAACTATAGTTGGGCTTCATATCTGTACTGAACAGTCATTTTAAGATTAGTTAGTAAATAACAATTAGCTAATGTTGTTCATGAGACTAAAGTCATCTCACTTTGGTAATGTAAATATAATATGGCCAATATTATATGTATTGTCAGATTATCATGATATATTACAGCAGTGAGCTTGAACTCTGTGTCAAAGATTCAAGTTGCAGTTATTTATATTTCCTATCACCTTAAATCTTCACTCAAAGACAAGTATCTTTGACAGTGTATACATGTATCATATATAAGAGACAAATATTGTTCTTTTAATATGTTGGCATTATTAAATTTGGCTCAATGTTTACATATATATGTAAAAAGAAAATGTACGAGCTGTGAAAACTGTTTCTGATAGAATGAAGAGTAGACTGATATATGAAATATTCCTTTATTGGGTGAGAAAATCAGACCATGTCATAACTGCTTTAAGTCATACAGAATAGATATCAGAGCCTTAAACAGGCTGACTTCTGCTAAATGGGTCAAACTGGGCAGAAAGTATACAAACACATAACATCCTTATAGAATATGATGTAACACTATAGATCAACTTACCTCAGAATATATAAAGCATATAAACAAGTACAGCAATATGATGCAACAAACACAGCAGTGCTACTAATCCAAAATACTCAAAGCTTCATAGAACTGAAACAAACATTTATTTTAGGTCCATTCTGCTGCTGATACATACTTTAGGTTTCTGAATATTAAACTTGTTGCTGCCTTTCATAGTGTGTAACTTGAAGACCCTGAGTACTTTCTTATAAACAGTACATTTGCATAATGACTGAAACCAGCCCACTGAAGGAACAATGGGCTGTGAGGTCAGTTCCTTAATCATAATTATGCAAAGTCATCAGTCATTATGCAAATGTACTGTTTATAAGGTTTGGGGAAACCTGCAGTCAGCTGAGACTGAAGAAGTCACTTGGATGAGTGACGAAACGTTTCTCCCACAAAACTCTACGTCCGGATGAACAGAATCAACTTTTGGAGATTTACTTTCCTGGATGATTGAGAATGCATCAAGATGCTCTGGTCTTTATTTATATACAAGGGTCATACAACAGTAGGTGTGTTTGTTCATGTCAGTGGAATGTGGATGTGTATGTGTGTGTGTGCGTGTGTGTGTGTGTGAGCGGGGAGCGGCTCCTCTTCCTGGTAGGGAGTGAAACTACTTGTTCAGCTTTTATTTATCGCTAGAAGGAACTGCTCCTTTCCTGCATGATAACAGAACACAGAACAAGTCTTGTAACAAACAACAGTTCAAGTCATCAGAAGGTCACCATGCAGTATTCTATCATTCGCAGGCTTATATCATTCAAAGTTTATACTGACTACTAAGTACAATTTTCTATTAACAGATTCTATAATAGAATAAAATAATAATGCCAGTTATAAATAAAGACAATAAACTGAATGAATTACGAAACACTCATTTTTTTCTATTAGATCTGAAAATGTTGTGTAATACTACAACCTGAAACGACAATTAGATTGCGTTTGC
The DNA here is from genome assembly GCF_036321145.2 of Pelmatolapia mariae. Lineage (NCBI taxonomy): Eukaryota > Metazoa > Chordata > Actinopteri > Cichliformes > Cichlidae > Pelmatolapia > Pelmatolapia mariae. Next base: position 3,745,214 of record NC_086235.1, on the reverse strand, counting down.
CTGTGAAGGAGATAAAGAAAAAAATTAACAACAGCTGTGAAATGGAATAGTCCAAATCACCAAAGTAAACTGGACCTGAGCTTGTTGCAGGGATCTGAAGTTAATAAACGTGAAGTGCATACACTCACACTTAAGACCATATAATAATAAATAAGTGCGTGATGAAAGTCGGGCAGCACGCTTACATCCTTACTCCACTCTGTATGCTCGTATGGGTCTGACCCTTTCAATCCTTTGATTTGTTTCCTCATACTTTTTTTTTTGCTTTTTGGTCAAGTCTGTCTTTGTACGGACCTGCTGTGTTCACCGTCATTTTGTACATAACTGTTTTTGGGGCAAATAAAATGCAAGTAGGGATTAAAACCGCAGAATTAATGATTACCGGTGCTGGAAATAGTAGTGCTTGATGCAGTGTATTGATTTTGTTGCCATTTGCACCCACAAAGCAATGCGCGAAAGTCACCTGGTCTATCAATCTCTATATAACATAGCTAACATTAACAGTGCAGTGAATCCTGCTTGTGCCGTGATATTCAGCACTGCAAGCCGAGCAGCATCACTGACTTTCAGCTTGTTGTGTTTGTGGATATATGACTGACTTTAATTATCCATAAAATCATCACATTCTCTGTAAGATTAAGGTCAACTATTGTATATTTTAAAGTAAATATACAATAGTTTGGTTTTAAAGCCTTTACAGTAAAGGCTTTAAAACCAAGTTAGTACAAACATCACTAATGTCACATAACTTTGCCGACATGCGGCCAATAGTAATGTTTTAATGTTCTTCATTATCAAACATTTGCACATAAATAAGTGACACAATATTCAGTACTTACTTTTGAAAGTTTACGCTCCGCTTCAGCCATCCGCTGTTTTTTTCGGCAAAATTATCCACACCCACCGCCACGCTATGAATTTTGGGATATATGGGACCACAAAGTGTACACCAGACCACACTTCAAATTTGGGGAAATCGACGGCGCATTTGGAGACCACATTTGGAGTATATTTCGGATTGGGACAGTCGTCATTGCGTCGCTGTGACGTAATAAGTCTCAAAATGCGTACTCCAAAGCGTGCAGTCGCTGGATTGGGACACAGCTAGTATGTCTTGAAGTTCTCCGGAAGCCTGGTAATGAACTAATCATTTGATTCAGGTGTGTTGACCCAGGGTGAGATCTAAAACCAGCAGGACACCGGCCCTCGAGGCCTGGAGTTCGACACCCTTGCTTTACATCATAGATATTAAATTGGTGCAGTTTACTGAAGTTATGAAATCAAGATTTTTAACCCACTTTGATCAATGGTCATGGGAATTTGCATAATTATGATTAAGGAACTGACCTCCCAGCCCATTGTTCCTTCAGTGGGCTGGTTTCAGTCATTATGCAAATGTACTGTTTATAAGATTGGGGAAACCTGCAGTCAGCTGAGACTGAAGAAGTCACTTGGATGAGTGACGAAACGTTTCTCCCACAAAACGCTACGTCCAGATGAACAGAATCAACTTTTGGAGACCCTCTCAGATTAATTCACTGTGTGTCGTGCCCAGGGCTCGACTGGGACAAAAAATCGGCTCGGGCCTTTTGACTAGAGACCGGCCCACCAGGTATTACAGAAAAAGCCATAAAGCCTTTGAATAAAAACAAACGCTGTTGTGACAGTGATGTACACTGTCTTGTTGGTATATGTATGATTTCTATACGTTGTACATCAGATAAAAACTTTGGTTGTAAGATTCAGATAATTATTTAATAAAAGGTAGACATTTTAAATGAGAATAAGAAAGACAAGTATTTCTTTGTGCCCCCCTTTCCCTGTTAATGCCCTAACTGCCCCCCCCCCCCCCCCCCCCCCCGGCAAAACTTTGCTAGCTCCGCCCCTGCACAGTTACCAGCTGTCAGCTACTTAGAAAAGTATCCTGGTGTTATTTGTCTCTCAGAAACAGTTCATAACTTCAACTCATTCATGTCACCTAAAAGGTAAACCTTTTTCTCTAGTAAGGACATTATTTAAATTTATTTGCGTATGTATTTTGCAAAGTACAAGATTTAGAATCAAAGTCCGAGTCACAAGCTCTCAAGATCCCCAAAAAACCCCGCGTCTCCCCTCCATCCCCAAAAAACCCTAGACAAGTTAACAGGATAAACTCCTGTTAACTTGTCTGCAAGCTCCCAGCACTCCTATTTTCGAAACTTTGTGCCCAAGACCAACTCCGCCTCCGAGGTGTGCCTACCTTTGCCTGCTGCCAATCACATATCAAATGGGCGGCTCCCGCAGCACCCCGGATAGCCAATCGGCTACAGGTCCGATTTTATGATCTCCCCTGAGCTTAAGACTGGCACCGCGCTGCCACAAGACTCGTGTCTCTAGCCAGATCAACAGCTGGCATCACTCGGACTGCTTGGGAGCTTGCACAACACCCCTGTCTCCAGCCAGATCAACAACTGGCGCCGCTTTCCCTCTGTGCATATCAATCGGTAAGTGTTAATCATCCTGTCCTGTCCTGTTTTAACATTTTCCTCTGTCCTTTTGTCAATCGTTTCATTTCAAAAAAGCCTGCAATGGTTTGTAACACCTACAATCAGAGATGGGCAGTAACGCGTTACTGTAATCCGATTACTTTTTTCAAGTAACGAGTAAAGTAAGGGATTACTATTGCAAAAACGGTAATTAGATTACCAAAAGTTGATTCTGTTCATCTGGACGTAGTGTTTTGTGGGAGAAACGTTTCGTCACTCATCCAAGTGACTTCTTCAGTCTGAGCTGACTGCAGGTTTCCCAATTTTATAAACAGTACATTTGCATAATGACTGAAACCAGTCCACTGAAGAAACAATGGGCTGGGGGGTCAGTTCCTTAATCATAATTATGCAAATTCTCATGACCATTGATCAACAACCACTGACCACTGATCAAAGACCACTGATCACTGGCCATGAGTACCATTCACAGAGAGTTGGGGAATGGCTGCAATCACAGATGATTGATGGCGAAAGATGTACCCTTAGGCCCCCTCCTCGATTCAGAGATGGTCTTTCCCTTTTCACGTAAATGGCCTCCTTGACTCCGCGCTCAAACCAGCGTTGTTCCCTGTCCAGGATGTGTACATCCTCATCATTGAAAGAGTGTCCACTGGCCTGTAGGTGGAGGCCATTTACGTGAAAAGGGAAAGACCATCTCTGAATCGAGGAGGGGGCCTAAGGGTACATCTTTCGCCATCTTACAATGCTGTGATTGCAGCCATTCCCCAACTCTCTGTGAATGGTACTCATGGCCAGTGATCAGTGGTCTTTGATCAGTGGGATTTGGTCAGTGGTTGTTGATCAACCTAGAGGACGAGCCCCCCCCCCCAGTAAGAGTTCTAAGGAGAGCTCTACTCCGGATTACCCTGAGGCGCGTCTCCAGCCCCGTGGAGCTTTCCGGAAACACGATCGATCTCAGCATTCAGGTTCTTTGCCCACGAAGATATCAGACTGGACCATCGCCCGTCTCCAATGAGTCCTGAAGGAGAGAGGCATCCCCTTTCGTCGAGCCGATAAAAGGCTACATTATTCAGTTTCTTCTTAACTTCTCAGCGCTCCCGCTAGTGCTGGGCGATATGACGATATATATCGTGTGGACGATAGAAAAGTGTCTATCGTGCCATTTGTCTTCTATCGTTTCTATCGTTTCTAGCCCGAATTTTACAAATTATTACATAAAATATATCATTAACCCTTTACAACCGGTCGGAGCAGGCACACTCCGTTTTGCCTAACTATTTTTAAATCCCTGTAGAACTGTAACCACGTAAGGTAGCGCAATAATGGGTTTTTTTGCATATGAAACCGTAAGAGTTGTACTTACATCTTATTCCATTAGCTTGCCCTAGGTCATGGTTTTCTTCCACATATAGCTTTGCAAAAATTGCATAAAAAGCACTTCCAGCAACAAAAACATAATATTCCAGACTTGCAGCAACAAAAACATAATATTCCAGACTTGCAACAACAAAAACATAATATTCCAGCAACAGGCTTTGCCGATCCAATCAGCTGTTCATAACACTTCCTAGTTTGTATATAAGTCAGCGCGAACTCTCGCATGTCCGCCATTACCTGCCCGAAACCGGAAGTGACGTCATTTTCGCGGAAAATGTAGTTTTTTAGCTTCAAAGCCTATGTTGGTGTTTTTAAAAGTCATGTTTGACTTTATGTTCTTCTGTATCGTTTCTGGGATGCTTAGAAGTCAAATTACACTGTTGTAAATAGTTTATTTTGATGCACATGCTGTGTTTTTGCAAATTTGCATTTATTTATTTTTATTTTTCCTGTAGTATATAAAAAATTGTGTGTCTCAAAAATAAAACTAAGAAGACACTCAAAATAAATAAATGTAAAGATAAGCTCTGGCGGACTTGGTTCTATGGTAGGTCTTAAAGGGTTAAATAGCCTGTGCAAATATATTAGTGTTGTCTTCTCACTATACATACTCTTAACAAGAGAAAATAAAGTATTAAAAAATGATATTTTTCGCAAAGAAACTCTGTCTTGTGGTTTTGCAACATGGTGCTGCTTTACGTGCACCCGGATTTGCGACATGCTTTACGGTAATTCAAAACAAAGACTGCACCCTCTCCACTCGCTGTTTAAAGACTGCATACTTTCCAGATGACCACAGGTCAGGTGGTATATCGTGATTTATATCGTTATCGTGATATAAAATAATTCATATCGTGATAAATATTTTTTCCATATCGCCCAGCACTAGCTCCCGCTCTTGTTCACTGAACACTGTTAATCTTCTTCCGGGCACAAACGAAGGTAGCGCCTCCATTAACAATGCGTCCTCGCTCCTCTCAGCCTCACCCAGCCAGCTACAGCCGCAGCTCGCCACCACATTTACTCTGCATGCTTCCTCCTCAGTTGCTCCTCCCACTCAGCGGCACACTCGTCTAGGGTTGCAAGTTCTGCGTGCCCCAATCCCTCCTTCGCAGCTCGTCCCAACAAACACTCTAGGCACCGAGTTGCCAGGCCCTCAGCCACATATTCCTCCATTGCTAAACTCTGCCTCCAACCTCGGCACCGGGATACCAGGTTTTCAGCCACCTTTTCCTCCTCTGCTAAACACTACAGGCAACCTCAGCACTGGGATGCTAGGTTCTCAGCCACTCATTCGTCCTCTGTTAAACGCCACAGCTAACCTCGGCACAGGGTTGCCAGGTCCTCTCACCTTCGCTCCTTCCCACAATATTCCAGCTAACATTCCTGCAACCAGCCATCCGATCGTTCATCCCTCCAACCCAGTAGCCTTTCCTCCTCCCATCGGTGACGTTCAGAGCTGTACCCGGCCCAGCTTTTTTGCCCAGGCTCCATTTCTCCACGCTAACACTGCCCAGTTTTCGTTTCGTTTTCATTCCTCCTCCCAACCCACCGGCCCCAAAGCCTTCTCCTGTATCTGCCAACCTTCGCCAGCAAATCATCGCCGGTAAATATGTAAATTTAGCTGAGCTCATTCTTCCTCCTCTCACACAACCTGCTCTTCCTAGGGTGATTGATGGCCACGATGGTTCCATTATTATACGTGGCACGGCCCCTTCTCGGTCGAAAGAGCTCACACCGGTCGAGTTTGCTCTGGCCTTCTCGTTATACAGAGACGTCCTCTGCACCGCTTTTCCCTCCCAAAGACAAGAGTTCGACTCCTATCTGACCATTATTCTCAACCTCGCATTACGATTTGGCGGCACCGGATTCCATCAGTACCACATGCAGTTTGCTTCCCAGGCAGCTGCTCGCCTCCAGCAGTTTAACCAAGACACCTTCTGGGGCAGTCTCGATCAGGAAATCTATTGCCACATCTTCGCCGCCCGTTCTTCTCTCTCCTGCATGTTGTGCGGTGCCCCGTCACATCCCGCTTCCGCCTGCATAGTCCCGGCTCTAAACGATCCACAGCCCTTGCGCCGTCCTTCTGTTCTCTCCCGCTTGACCCCAGCTCCCGTACCAGAGCCTTCTAAACCCACAATCTCCACCCCCAGCATGCCTTTGCCTCACGGTTCAGACAGGTGGGGCAGGCCCATCATGCACCTCGGAGGCCGTACCATTTGCAATAACTCACGACTCCAGCTGTTCCTTGTCTCAATGCCACTATCTTCACTGCTGCTCCTTTTGCGGCGGCGGCCAATCCCGCCGCGCATGCCCCCACAACCCCACCAAGCCATGACTAGCTCCGTCAGCCTCCACACCCATCCACATTCCGGCACTAGAAGACGGCTTAAAAAAAAAAAAAACTGTCACGGCTGCGAGGGCAGACGTGTGGAGGTGAGGTAAGGACCCAAACGCAGGCACTGACTTTAATGATATGAGTGAGCTTTATTGTAGAGAAGAACAAATGACGAAAGGCGAGGGTGGTGAGAACATAACAGAGAAAACCTAAACTGGAAAAAACTAAGAATTAACCAACAAACCTGAACGCAAGGAGACGGAGAGCGGAGGCACAAAAAGCACGGAGGAACACAGAGAGACTCGGGGAGAAAACACAGACGGACCAGCAAACAGCAGGAGAAAACACAGGGCTTATATACTCACAGGACAATCAACGAATGGGAAGCAGGAGGGAGACACAGCTGGGAGAAATTAGGCTGACGAGACAGGGGAAACGTAAACAGAATGCACTGACAACAGACAGTGACCTGCAAGGTAAAACAGGAAACTCAAAACACACGTGAAGACACACACTCAAAACCGCGAACTAAACACAGAGACCTTACTACACAAAAGGGGACACACAGGCAGGAATAACACCAACAGAGGGAACACAACTAAACCTCGGGAAACCAAAACACAGTCATAATACAAAAATCAAAAGTAAAAAGCACAACAACCAAAAACACTGGATCACCGACCCAGGACCGTGACAAAAACAATGAATAAATAAATAAATCACCCTGACCCAGACCATATCAACTTCTTAGTAAAAGGTTTCTGAGAAGGCTTCCACCCAGGGATCGTCGCCCAGCCATCAGTTGCTTGCACTCGCAAACAGACAGAAGGATACTAGATGGTTCACCTCCTCGATGACTTCCTAGTCATCTCCCCTCCCACGTCACCACCAGCTCACGGATTATCAACTTCGAGGTCAGTCTTCTCCGAACTCGGCGTCCCTTTGTTGGAAGAGAAGCAGAGGGATCCTCAACACCCCTGGAGTCCCTCGGGATAACCCTCAACGCTGAACGTTTCCAGGCCTCCCTGCCCATCAAAAAACTCAATCGCTTCACCCTTCTCCTCCAAAACTTTCTCCTCGCTCTCACTTGCTCCAAACGACAGCTGCTCGGTCAACATTATCAACAAAAGCCGAAGCAATTCTCCTTCCATCATGCCCTTCATGTGGCGCCTCATGTGGCTATCAGTCACCCATCAGTTCCTAATCATAGCAGAACTCATTCCAGGCCGCTTCATTTCCATTGCTGACTCCTGTTCTCGTTTCTCCCTCCAGACATTCAGAGCCTTGGCCCCAGTTCTTCCATTTTCAGCCACGACGTTCGAGACCTAAACCCCAGCATCGCAGAACTCATCAGCATCTCCCAAGAAGCGATCGTAAATAGCCTTGCAGCAAGCACATTGTCCTCCTATTGGACCACTTGGAACTCGTTCCGTTCATTCCATCATAACTTCAACCTGCCCTTCCCGTCATTCGACATCGCAACGGTTTCCAGCTTCATATCTCATGCTTTCCGGTTCCTGAGCATCAAAATTCCCACCATAAAGACATACCTCAGCGGCATTAACTTCTTTGCCAAACTGCTCACAGGTTCACCATGCCCAACCATTATGTCATCCCAGATATCACTACTATTCAAAGGTTTTCAGCGCCAGTCACCTGCCACGACCCTACACCGCTTACCCCTAACTTCAGATCTTCTACATCGCTGCATCTCTACCCTCCGGAAGTATAGCGACTACTTCCTGGCATGCACACTCGAAGCCATGTTCCTGCTCGCCTTCTTCGGCTTCTTATGCTGTTCTGAATTCACCTCATCTTCGAAGTTCCACCCGACTCTTCACCCGTGCATGAATGACATCCACCCAGTCTCCAAAGACTGCCTCATTTTCACCCTTAAACGAAGCAAAACCAATCAATTGGGCATCCCCACGCCTATATGCTACTTCAAAATAAACTCACGTTTAAGTCACTTCGAATCACTACCCCATTACCTTGACCTCAGAAAATCTCAGCACGCCTCACCTTCAGATCCTCTGTTCATCACCGAATCCGGCCACGCTCCAACCAGGACATGGTTCCTGTCACACTTCCACCAAGTGCTCTCGTCTTCTGGGATTCCTCCAAATCTCTTCTCTGGCCATTCCTTCCGCATCGGCGCCACGACTTCTGCCTCCCGCAAAGGAATCCCTGACCACTTAATCAAGCTCCTGGGTCGATGGTCATTACAAGCCTACCTGGTATACATTCACAACATTCTCTAAAACCTCCGTTATGCCCAGTCTTGCTCCTGCAGGGGATGCCATCTTTGGGGGTTCTGCCCGGCCCGAGAGCCGTCGGCAGTCCCCTTCAAGGACTTCCCCAAACCACAGCACTAATCACACTTCCTCATCCCTCATTGCTCATCGTTACCAAGGGAGTGGTCCCTGCTAGTGAAGTGGAGATATCATCGGAATTTCAGGAGCGGGACCACTCCTCCTTCACGCCCCCTCTGGCCTCAGCCTATAAAAGCCCCCTTCTCCAATACCCGCTGTTCTCATTTTCATGCCCCCCCCCTGCCCCCCCTTTTTTCTCTCTCTTCTCTTCTCCTGTCCTCTCCTCTCTTCCTTTCCTCCCTTTATTTCTTGTTAGTACAGGGGGTTCTGCCCGGCCCGAGAGCCGTCGCCAGTCCCCTTCAAGGCCTTCCCCAAACCGCAGCACTAATCAAACACTTCTTCATCCCTCATTGCTCATCGTTACCAAGGGAGTGGTCCCTGCTAGTGAAACTCCTTTTGGGGTCAATTTGGGCAGAGAAATAATCCCACACAGAGCAAACTGGTAAGTGACCCAGAGGAATTCTTTAACCTCATGTTTTCTCCAAAATACAAAGTCAGCTATTTCGCTTTTGTCAGTGATGATGTGGCTCTTATTCAATGGTGTTATGGTGACCTTTTTACCCCACTCCCAAACTCGACAGATAACGTCTTCATTGCAGCCTTCACTACTTCATATGGGCGTAAGAAACTCTACAGCTACTTGGATGAGTTACAGGAAAGAGCTATTTACTATGACACTGATAGCATTGTTTATCTCACTAAACAAAATGAATCTGAACTAGAATCAGGTAGATATTTAGGCGATCTCACAAATGAGTTAGATCAGGATGATTTCATTACAGAGTTTGTTGCAGCTGGACATAAAAGTTATGGGTAAATGACCAAAAACTGTAAAGTGGTTTTGAAAGCAAAAGGGATCACACAAACACATGATGTCTGCGAGACATTGAATCCGTAAAGAACCTTGTTGACAATTACATTGATAACTGTCAAGCAGGGTCTACACTTGAGGCCCCTCAGCATGGCATTGCATGTGATAAAGCAGGGTTCTCACTGAAAAATTCATCATTCCCCAAAAAATTCCAGGTTGTTTATGACAACCTGCCAGGAGGTGTGACTTTACCTTTTGGTTATTGATTATTTCTTTTCTTTTATTTATTAATTTATTTTTATTTAATTAAAAAAAATGTTTCAGTCTGCTTTAATCGAGTTTGATCACAGACTTCAAGTCCTATTTTCCTGTATGGTTGTCGGGCCTAGTGGCTCAGGAAAAACTTCTTTTGTCAAATCTGTATTGGAAAACTGTGTACATGCTTTGAATAAGCTTGTTGAAAATGTTGTGTGGGCTTATACATCCTTTCAGCCTCTATATTCTGATCTTCAAGAGCAAAATAAAAGCATTAAATTCATGGAAGTGTTCCTGATTCTTTTGAAGATGAGAGTTTGTTTCCCTCACACCAGAGTCATCTTATTGTACTGGATGATGTTATTTTTCAAGCATCAAATCATCCAGTCCGGATTTTCACACAGTACAGACACCATAAAAATATGAGTGTCCTGATGTTGACTCAGAATGTGTTTCTGCAAGGTAAACACAGCAGAACGATCAGTCTGAACAGTACTTGTATGGTGTTATTTAAAACCCCCCGTGATAAATTACAAGTCATACATTAGCTAGACAAATTTGTGCAGGACGTCTGCAGTTCTTCTTGGAGAGTTTTGAAGAAGCCACACGGATATTCATTGATAGATCTAACCCCAACCTGTCCAGAGCAGCTCAGACTGAGATCAGGGATACTACCGGGACAACAGCTTTGCGTTTTCTTGCCCCGAAAAAAATAAGAGAAAAAATGTCTGTAAGATTGAGAAGAAACTTTGCTTTGTTGAAAACACTAACCACTAGTTCACCAAAAATTCGTAACATTATTTTAGATGAAAGCTCACCCGATTTTATTCAGTTAATGACATAGACAAAAGCCTATACCAGGAAGTCATATGCTCGACTTGATGAAATTTTTAGCGGGCCCTCTGACAAGCGTCAAACCAACAGGCTAGACTTGGCTTGCACGAACCTTGGCAGAACTAAAATTCCCCTTTCCACAATCGGTAACATATCGGCTAGAAGGGAAATAGCAGAGCTTAAACATTCACGAGAAACACGAGAATACCAGGCATCATCAGAGGAAGATGTTATTGATAAGAAGAAAAAAAAAAGAAGAAAAGCAAGACAATTGCCTTATTACCCACTTGGTTAAATTTCTGATGTAATCAAATGTAATCAAAAAACAAATAAAACATGTTTTATTTTTTAAGTTAATTATCTCTCATGTTTTATTGAACAAAACAAAAACACATTACACACTTTTTTTCCCAAAAACCTTTACTAAAAAAATTTTTTAACACAAGTGACAATCATTAAAAGCTTTCAGAGAATACGAAGTTTAATTAAAATTGCTAGCTTTACATGTTAATACACATCTGATAAATCGTTTTACAAAACACGACACCATGGTATCATTTTTCTTTTGATTAGAGCTACATAAAGCAAGTACATCATCATAAGTAACAAGCATAAACGATCAGCGTTGTTGTGTGAGGCAGCGGGACTCTGAAGCGCATTTCAAGTCTCAAGTTGCTATTTATTATCGTGATAACGCTTAGCTGTCATCTGTTTGTTTTCAATATGAGTCCTTCAGAGTATATCCTTCTTGAAATTCCTGTCTGTCAATGCTCAAGGATAGATCTTTCAGGTTTCTCCCGGTAGCTGTGTACAAGCTGTAAAACTCTCTGACGGACTAATTCTCAACAAAATTGGGTTGAAAAGCTTTGGCTGGTATTTGTTTACTCTCATGACACAAAGCCAAAAACTCTAAATTGTTATACTGGAAACTGAAAGGGCATAAATCATATCGCTCTGTAAAAGCTTCGTGGTTAACCATGCCTATGACAAAATATCTGGGCAGTGAACCCAGAAACAGGTTCTCATGATGTGATATCCGAGAATTCTCGGGTATTGAAAATGTTTTTACATTAATCCGTGAGATCAGATATAATGCATTGGCATGCATGAGAGCGGATGCGTGACCTACGCGCACAATGTTCTCACAAACATGGATGTGCCTAGACTATTCAGACAGTAATTGGCATTTTGAGGCGCCATAAGACTAAAAGCGTCATTGGCTCTCGTGAGCTTAACCCTCAAATCCACATTGAGCAATAATCTATCACAGAAAAAATGTCAGAGTGCAATGGGCCCATAACATGAAACTCATGAAAGTTTGCTATACACAGCTCTCCTGACTATTCCTCTGCTAGGGCCGTTATTAACAACATGAGAGTCATGGGCGCCAGCAGTATCTTTGTAAAAAAGACCTGCGCTAAGTTGAGTTTTCAGACTTTCTTCTGAGTAATTTAATTATGTGTCGATTATGGCCCTATATGGATGAGTTGCGCTGGCTTGAGAAATCAACCTGTCACCCAGTGTCACGTCACATTGTGAGAAAATGGTATTTAAAGGGTAATTTATAATTGCAACATTAGTGTCTGCATCAATATTGCTGCCATTTAAAGCCTGCCAAGTTTAAAGGCCGTTGCTGCTCTTGTTTGAAGGGCGGATACGTGTGGGCCTGTTTGAAGGACGGATACGTCTGCGAGTATTGATCCCTGATTCGCGATTGCGACTGCGGTTCCAGCTCGTCTCCCACAGGCTCTTCTGCACTTCGGGTGTCGCAATGAGGCTCAAAACAGCCCAGTCAGACAATGTAAAGGCAATCTGAGGTGTTAGAGAGCAAAAACCTTCACCGGCTTTTAGTTGGTAGAAATAGAGCTCGCTCTCTCTGAGGCTGCAGGCGTAGCCTCAAAATGTGCCGGAGCTGAGACGGAATTGCTCTTCCAAGGGTTTAGCGGGTGCTGGCTGAAACCTGCAAAGATGCATTCGTGTGACTTGCGCTGGCGTCGCGGAACCTCTGTAGCTGGTTACAGGGGTCTGGGAGAGCAGGGTCAGGTTGGCAGGTATGGCATCCATGTTGTTTAAGAAAAGAAAGAAAGGTCTTTTTTTTTCTTTTTTGGGAGGAAAAAAAACAAAAGAAGAGTTAAATTTAAGCCTAAATGTTAGATTATTTATCCTGAGTGAGAGCCGGCCTTTGAACCTATGCCAGAGAAGGTGGTCTGTAACCGGAAGGTCGCTGGTTCGATCCCTGGGCTCTCTGTCCTGGTCGTTGTGTCCTTGGGCAAGACACTTTGCCCTACCGCCTACTGGTGTTGGCCAGAGGGGCCGATGGCGCGATATGGCAGCCTTGCTTCTGTCAGTCTGCCCCAGGGCAGCTGTGGCTACAACTGTAGCTTGCCTCCACCAGTGTATGAATGTGAGAGTGAATGAATAGTGGTATTGTAAAGCGCTTTGGGTGCCTTGAAAAGCGCTATATAAATCCAATCCATTATTATTATTATTATTATTAAGGTAAATCGGACCGGTAGCCAATTGGCTATCCGGGGTGCCGTGGGAGCCGCCTATTTGATATGTGATTGGCAGCCGGCAAAGTTAGGCACACCTCGGAGGTGGAGTTGGTCTCGGGCGCAAAGTTTCGAAAATAGGCAAGAATCATTCGGGAGCTGAGACGGGGCGAGTAAGACGGACAATTTAGGCTGTGCACTGGATGTGAGAAGAGGGGTCCTAAGGTTTTTCATGGGTTTCCCTGTTATCACACACAAGGTTTGGGGGATAGAGGGGAGTCCCTATCGGGGTTAGGAGTGCTGGGAGCTTACACAAAGCCAGAGGGATTATTTTCAGGAGTTTATCCTGTTAACTTGTCTAGGGTTTTTGGGGGATGGAGGGGAGACATGGGTTTTTTGGGGGGGGATTTTGAGACTTTGTGACTCGGACTTTGATTCTAAGTCTCGTACTTTGCAAAATATATACGCAAATATATTTAAATAAAGTTAAGCCACACACACAGGCGCCACCTTGGAGAAATGACTACTATATCATTGTAAAATTCCCTAAAGGAAAAAAAAAAACTTAATGATCTTATCAATATCTTTCGAACTTTCTAAATCCCAGAAAGTCGAGAAATCAGATCCAAGTGTGACATCAGCTGACACTCTTTACAGTGGACTCCATCTGAACTCTGTGGAGCTTGATCTCAAGGTTTTTAAGTCTGATCCTAAAACCAGAAGAGGATCTTTCTGTCTCTTCAGATTCATTATGATCCAGTGATTTCAGTTCTGCATGATCACGCTGATGTTTGCACAGAGCAGATAATGAAGTGAATGTTTTTGCACATTGGTAACAGTGAAACTGTTTATTTACAGCGTGGGATCGTTTATGCACTTCAAGATGATCTGCAGTGATGAAGGATGACCCACACTGGTCACAGACTTGCTTTTTAACCTCACTGTGACAGAGTTCATGTTGTCTTAATTCACTTGGTGTGGTGAAGCCTCTCCCACATTGTTTGCAGTAGTTCATTTTGTCTCCAGTGTGTCTACAATGATGTCGTTTTAGGCTCTCTTGCTGATTGAACGTCTTTCCACAAAGGTCACACAGTAACTCTTTCCCACCACCACAGTGACGACAGGGTTGAGAACTGGATCCATCTGTGTCGCTCTGCTTCTAAACAAAGACATAAAGGACAATGAAGGTCAGGGAATTCCTTCAACATTTTTATCTTGAACACCGCCTCAAATAAAGAGCATCTGTGCCAGCATCCAATTAAATTTTACTATTTACATTATAACACTCAGCTTACTGGGTTACAATGACTCTTAATTTGTAGGTAATCTACTTATTGGTTAAACCCCTGGATGCTCTACTCTGCATGCCACAAGAAACTAACCCCAACCTGCAATATTCTGTACATTAAGTTTTCATGTCTCATTTAAGCTTTGAAATTAAACTTCATTCATATAAAATTGTAAAACTGTAAAAAGAAAAATACATACCTCACAGTAACTGCACTTGTAGAGTTTCTCTCTAGTGTGAATCTTTTGGTGTGATTTGAGGTTAAGTGGAGATTTAAAAGTCTTCTCACACAGTTCACATTTATAAGGTCTCTTCCCAGTGTGGGTAAACATGTGCTTCTCTAAGTTTTTGTATCTCACAAAAATTTTTCCACACTGATCACAGCAGCAAACATCCTTTTTTGTGTGAATGCGTAGGTGAATGTCTCGGCTAACTAGCCAGCGGAAAGTTTTTCCACAAATGTGACAGCTGTACGCCTTAAATCCGGAGTGGGTCACTTGATGACGCTGTAAGTGGATACTTTGAGTAAAAGCTTTATCACACTGATCACAGCTGTACGCTTTAACTGCACTGTGGATGAGTTGGTGTGTTTTTAAGCTTCCAGCCTGGGTGAAAGTCTTCCCACACAATTCACAGCTGTACGCTTTAACTCCACTGTGGATGAGTTGGTGTGTTTTTAAGCTTCCAGCATGGGTAAAAGTCTTTCCACACAACTCACAGCTGTATTCTTTGACTCCACTGTGGATGAGTTGGTGTCTTTTGAAATTTTGATATAAAGTAAAAGACTTTCCACACAACTCACAGCTGTACTTTTTAACTCCACTGTGTATGAGTTGGTGTCTTTTTAAGCTTTCAGGACGGTGAAAAGCCTGTCCGCAGAAGTCACAGCTGTACGCTTTAACTGCACTGTGGATCAGTTGGTGTCTTTTTAAGCTTCCAACCTGGGTAAAAGACTTTC